>NC_063191.1:16372241-16444741 GCF_017589495.1 Alosa alosa
AGAAATAAATGCCATTTTTTATTTAGTGATGAAAAATTACCTTTCTGCGCTCCATATCTGTGACACGAACTGATCTGACCTGACTTGATCCGAGTTTGCGTGTGCAAAGCCTGGGTGTGCACTCAGGATGATTCTCTACATTCTCTTTTTACTGCCTTGCCATGAAGGCAAAAAAGTGTTTCTTTGTCGAACAAATTGGGATGCAGTGTGCGCTTTGAATTGGATACCATGCAGGAATTTGCTAGGATCTCAAAACCAGATTATGAACATGCTTTGCCATAGAGCGGGGGTCGGCAACCCGTGGCTCCGGAGCCGCATGCGGCTCTTTGAACCCTCTGATGCGGCTCAGCTTTTGAAATTAATTATAGAGTATTTAATTAAAATGCATTTTTTTTTAGTTCGTTCATTTTCAAAATGTAATATTGTAAGTCTGTCTGTCTGAGTAATTTAGCCTATATAACTTTCTACCTCACTTGACACTTTAATTGTTATTGTTGATGTGTGCGCTTGCTGTAGGCTAGATAAGGAAAATGTCAAAAAGGAAACGTCAGCGACCACAGCTTGCGAGCATGAACACAAGGCTGAAATGGGAAAGTTTCCATCCAAAGACTGATTCTGAAAACGCGAAATGAACTGCCCGTTATATATATCGCACACTGCAACTAGTTAGTATTGCTGTGTTAACCCTGTTCGGTTCCACTTGCATGTGAGAAATCTTTCTCCTGCGCTCACGCAATTCCGCGCAAAACTGTCACATCCATAACGCCAACACAATGCCATGGTATTTAGTTGGCGTTATGGATATGACAGTTTTGCGTGGAGTTACCCTTAAATGGTAATGGGCTCAATTCTTGCATGAAACTTCACCTCACTGAATATGAGCCAGCCAGACTCCAAGGCCATCACCAAATCTAATCTCTGGTAGGCCTAATGTTCAATTTCACCAATGAACGAAAATTGAGTGTTGTGTTGTTAACTATGATGTTACTTTGCATATCAAAGGACACTGGAAAAATAGGGGGTGGTGTTTAGCCTACATGGGAAGCTTAAGGCCTATTATACTTTCATTCCACTTTACATTTCAAGTTACTTGCACATTAAAACTAGTAGAAAATGTAGGCTATTTAAAAATCCTCTGTTGAATGAAAGTGTGAAAAAGTGTACTGTATGTTAAATATCCAAACTTTTTCTTGTAACCGTCTTTATGTGGCTCTTCTGAGATTAAAAAAATAATAAATGAGATGAAATAAATAATAAAAGTGGCTCTCCAGGCAAAAAAGGTTGCCGACCCCCGCCATAGAGAAACACATGATAGCGTTGGATTATGATCATACTTTGCCACAAAAACACACGTGGGGTAAGTCGAGCTGTATGACGTTATTATTTTGCTGTCACTTCGTCTGTAGAACCCAGAAGGATGCACTAGGTATCAAACAATAGCTCTGTGTCTCCTCTCTCATTTGACATGTGTGGCATATCTATCCGATCACAGGTTTGTGAGTAATTCAAATGAGAGAATGGGTGTGCACCGTTGGTTGTACTATATGCAGAGCTGCCAACCCTCACGCATTTGATTGGTGTAAAAGCGTGTTGAGCCAATCAAATGAATGAATCTCACTCTCAATGTGTGAGAGTTGGCAGCTCTGTATATGATGTTATTATTTTGGTCACTTTGTCTGTTTTTATAACCCAGAATGATCAATATACTTGCTACCAATGGATAGCTCTGTGTCTTCTCTTTCATCTGACATGCTTGCCATATCTAGCGATCACAGGTTCACAAGTAATACAAAGGAGAGTAATGTGTGCGTAGGTGAACACAGAGAAGTACTGACTGTAAATATGAAAATCCCCACTTCTGCTCTGTCACACAATAAAAGTTTCATCTCGCTGCAACGAATAGTCTGGAGCAATGTAACAGAGAAGAAAGGGGGTGTTTTTTTTTTTTTGGACGCATTTTGCATCAATTGGGTTATGACCCAGGGGTATGGCCACAACAAAAGAGGGAGTTGAGAGGTTGGATCTTTAACTAAAATATGGATTTATTAACCAAATTAACCAAATAGCAATCAAACAAACAGTGTGAGGTGGGTCAAAGTCAGTCATCAGTAATGCATGGATGTTGTGTGTTTGTAATGTGTCTGAGTGCAGTGTTGCATGTCTAAAACCCAAAGTAAGAATGGCCCTCCTGAAGGGGAGAGGCAGCAGCCCTTTTAACGGGACACCTACCCTCAGGTGCAGCTCATCAGCTCGTTAGCTCTTGAAGCACCTGAAGACAAGCAGACTAAACGAGTAGAGGGCCCAGTGGCCCGTCAACTGGGTTCTAAGGGTTAATCTGTCAAAAGTATTACAGATTTTATCCAGCTGAAAAGTTTAGTCAAATTCCTTTTAGGCAAGTCCCTCCACTCGACGGCCATATTGCAATGCTTTTTGGGCACATGACGGGCATCTATTTCGGCAGAAATGCGCGTGCGCATGGCTTCACAATACCAACCTTGCTCCAGTGGCAAGATCACGACACATGATTGGCACGATGTCTTCACAACTCACCACATGATTGGAACAATGTATTCACATGTTGACTTTTTTGCCGCGGAAGGGGTGTGATATGTGTAGACAACTGCCATATTGGCATTACAAACTAACCCCATGCATCTCTCTGATCTTGATGGGGCAGCCGTGGCCTACTGGTTAGCGCTTCGGATTGGAAACCAGAGGGTTGCCAGTTCGAACCCCGACCAGCAGGCATGGCTGAAGTGCCCCTGAGCAAGGCACCTAACACCTCACTGCTCCCCGAGCGCCGCTGTTGTTGCAGGCAGCTCACTGCGCCGGGATTGGTGTGTGCTTCACCTCACTGTGTGTTCACTGTGTTCTGTGTGTTTCACTAATTCACGGATTGGGATAAATGCAGAGACCAAATTTCCCTCAGGGGATCAAAAGAGTATATATACTTATACTTACTATGGAGGATATTTTTGAGTGCTGTGTAGAAAGTCTCTGGTTTAGTTATGCAGCAGGGAGGACAAACCCAGACTGCACTGTAGCACTGACAGATGACCTGTGTGTTTTAGGTGCACCTGAATGTCTCGAAGAAGACTGTGCAGGTATCTCAGGCTCCCCCTTTCCTACCCGAGGAGCGCATGAGGGACAGACTGGAGATCAGTTTCTCCCGGCCAAGTCGCGGAGGGGGCGAAGTGGAGAGGGTCTCGTACGACAAGAGATCTGGGACTGCTGAGATCACCTTCCTCAACACTGGAGGTGTGGTCAGGAGTCTGTCTGCTTAATAACATGCCCAATACAGATGCATTATTTAGTGCAGAAAAGGCCTCCATTGTAATGATCATGTCCTATTAGAGTTGGGTATGGCCTGCAACATCACGATACAAAATGTGTCCTAACACATGTTGATTCCATGTCCTAAACATAATTCATTCAGTTTCAACAGCTGCTTTTTTTTGTAATTTTTTTTTTTTTATAATAGTGAAGGCAACAACTTAATATCATACAACTGAAAAACACTTGTAATTCAGGAGGTCTAAAAAGCTAAATTAGATGATACTGTTTTTAAGGTGTGAGCTACACCAGGTGGGTAACTGAAGCGCTCCGTTCACAACGCGTAAAATCCATTTTAGATGAATGGTCTATTTTTTTCGAACGTACGCCCCACTGTCACGTCTGGTGTAGCTACTTCCATTGATTTATAATGAAAGCTAATTGTTGCAGCAGACGCAACGCGAACGGAACGCTTGAGTTACGCGCCTGGTGTAGCTCAGCCCTAAGTTATTAACTTGAACTTGAAACATTTTTTCTGTTTTATCTTATGCTTTTAAACTACTCAGGTTGATCTAGTTTAACTTGCATGGTTCCTCCATTAATTTGCTGTATTTCTGACTTTCTTTTCGTAGTTTTCTGTAAACAAAAGGAATACTAACCATTCTTGTTTCTTCAGTTGCTGAGAGGCTGGCTCTGAGAGGGAAGTACCCTGTGGATACTGGCAGAGAAATGATAGTGGATGTTGCTCCACTTTACAACTATCGGCTGAAAAAGTTCCAGGTCAGTTTCTATATGCTATTTTGAGACTGCTGATGTAGGGCTGTTTTCTTTTGGACTTTACTGGTCCCACTTATAGAGGCACAGTGTTGCTATAATAGTAGTTTAATTCTACCTCATTTCCAAGTTTCAGACACCTTATAGATTCAGGAAGAATAAACATGGTAGCAGAATACCATGCGATAAAGAGTGTTACAGCATATTTTCGATTTCAGATTGAGCATAGGATTATTGTACTGTCCACTGAACTGCCTTCCTTTTTTACTCCTAGTTATTTAAACACACCTTTAAACACATGCCTTATATTGTGACGCATGTCTTTGTTTGGCTGCAGACCTACTGTGGCACTCCGAAGCGCTCCATTCTTCTGAGCGGCATCCAGGACTCCATGGAGGAGGAAGATCTGCAGGACCACCTGGAGATTCACTTCCAGAAGCCCAGCAACTATGGGGGAGAGGTAGAGAGCATCAAATACGTCTCCACAGGCAATGAGGTGAAGGCCTTCTTCAGTGAAGACGTGGGTGTGGAGGCTTAAATTCAACTGTGTCAAATCTGCACAAGGCTGACAGGCATAGACCAGATAATTAGAAGAAGAATTTTCTCATTTTTAATCACTGCTGTTATTCAATAGGTTTCTTCAAGTTCAGTTTAATTACTTAAATTATGCTGATTTGTTAGTTCATTAAACCATACATGGGGCATGTCTGCATTTTGCATTCAGGAAGTGTGTGAATGGTTCTTTTGGTTCTGTAGTACTGTTGTCAGTCATGTTTGTATTTGTACTATATTACACTTCAGCGTAGTTCTGTTTTTTTCTTGCTCATCAGGGTAACCTATATTTTTCGGAATTCTGACATATTAAGCAGTCGTTTGATTTTAGCCAAAACCTTTGAATTTGAAATCATAACCCAGTTCCCAGTGTAGTCTACAGTATATGGGTACAGAAATCATGGCAGTAAAACTGACAAAGCTGATTCTAAAAAGGACATTTTTAAGTGACTTTACATGGACTTGCATGTTGATATGATATAATTATGGTATATACTTCATTATGCTGCTGCATGGGATATATTGGTTTGTTTATTGCTGTGTGAATGCACTTGATACAGGACACAATGTATGTGGAAAGTTATAAACATGTTGAATGTATATTTCTCAGGAAATATCTCATCATATGGATTGTAATAACTTGTAATAAATCCGCATACTGTACATCTTTCATCGTGAAGTCAAGTTATTGCTTGCTTAGTACTGACGGGACAGGAATAGCTGTTCATGTTGACTCTACATTGTGATGACTGTTGCTAGTGCAGCTTGGTCATATTGTGATGACTGTTGCTAGTGCAGCTTGGTCACATAGAAGGGTTTTTTTCTATCCCCACTTGGCTGATAAGGAACAGAAGCTTTTGGTTCTGAACCAAAAAAAAAACCATTGGATTTTGATTTCAAAAGCCTATGAGTTGAAAATGGTCAGAGATAAAGTCCTACTGGAAATTAAAAAAAATATTGAGTGAGTTTATGAAGGGGGTAAATGTACTCATCTAATTTTTTTATTTTTTTTATCAGGTTTATAGGCCAAGTATACTTGCAAGGAATTGTTCTCAGCATTTATCCCATCCGTAGATTAGTGAAAACAGTGAGGTGAAGCACACACTAACCCAGAGTAGTGAGCTGCCTTGCTACAGTGGCGCTCTGGGAGCACTGAGGGGTTAGGTGCCTTGTTCAAGGGCACTTCAGCTGTGGATGGGGGCATGGGAGAGCGGTGCTCTTCCCCCGCCCACATTTTTCCTACTGGTCGGGGATCGAATCGGCAACCCTTCGGTTCCAAGTCTGAAGCACTCACCAGTAGGCCACAGCTGCCCCAGTCATGCCAGCCATCTAGAAATACGTAACTTTAGTTCAATTTCACTGCTAGTGATGCTTGAAGTCGTAAATCAATTAACCTTTTCCATACACTCTCCATTGTCAATAGATTGTCAATCATCATCTCCTTAAGGCAGATATTCTCCTTACAATTTAGAATCGGTGAATGTCAGACCCAAGACTTCATCACAGGGGAACTTTTTATTCACCACTACTTGCTGTGTTTCTGTTTCAATTCACTCAGACAATGTTGCTTCCTCCGTGTCAATTTAAACACTGCAAAAAAAAAAATCTAACCAATTGGCATTAAAGGAGAATTCCAGTGTGATATTGACCTAAAGTGTGTTGAAACATGATACCGAGTGTGAACGTATGTCTCATAGCCCATCTGGGCTTGTCCCCTGCACTCCAAAATCTGGCGCTAGTTAGCCGATGCTACCAACAGCTTTTTCAATGGTGGTGCTTCGGCATCGGGCTAGCCATGCAAATAAACCACTGTTTTACACCATTTACGAGGCTCAATGTATCTCCATTTTAGATTCCAAAGTATAAGTATATATACTTTTTTGATCCCGTGAGGGAAATTTGGTCTCTGCATTTAACCCAATCGGTGAATTAGTGAAACACAAACAGCACACAGTGAACACACAGTGAGGTGAAGCACACACTAATCCCGGCGCAGTGAGCTGCCTGCTTTAACGGCGGCGCTCGGGGAGCAGTGAGGGGTTAGTGCTCAAGGGCACTTCAGCCGCTGCCCCTGTCCAAAAATAATTCAGTGGAAATGCATGGATTCCAGTTGCTGCTACTGGAAGAAACTGGAATCCATGCATTTCCACTGAATTATTTTTGGAATATGATCCCTTATCATACCTGTTCATTCTTACTCGTCGTTTAATCGATTGACAGCCCTAATTTGGTGTTTTTTTTACTATTCACTACAATGGACATTTTACAGGCTCACTTAAGATATAAAAGATAAATATACACTGACATTCTTTTGTAAGGGCCTTTTTATATATTGACAAACATTGATAGTAACATTTATATGCCTGTTAATGGTTAAAATTGGGTTAGGCTGAGTCATCTGATGTTGGTCTCCAACATGGCGCCCATGATTTGAGTTGGCCAAACTCTATATACGGCTCTGAGGAACATGACGTGATGTTGCCATAGTGGTAACGTTAGAGAGTACAAATTAGATTTGATACGGTACTTGGATCTATCGTCTGTTTTTTTATCAGTGTTGTTGTTTGTCACATTTTTTATGACTTTGGTGCACACAAGATACAGACAGACAAGCGCACATGCGTGTACATGTGTGCACACCATAGGCGGTGCACACATACAGTGCGCACAAGTTTGTACAGACACACACAACCCCACTCCCATCCCATTGTTGCAGCCCATCCAGAGTGACATGCTGGAACCCTGAGGCATGGACGCTTCGGCTGTCATGCTGCACCAACAACACTCATCCATGCCCACAAATTTCACAGCCCTGTTGTAAGTGCTGATCTTGGAGTGCGTCCATGCCTCAGACTGGGCTGGGATCTGTAGGCCCCACAGAGGATACAAACTGGCCTCATATTGCTCCTCTCCTCTCCCAAGTCACTCGCCAGCTGGGTTCAGGCACCTTCTTACTAGTGATGGCCCTTGTTGGCACTCTAGGCGCTTTCCCCACGTCTCACCCTCCGAGCCATACCCCCAACTTGGCAGGACAGCCTAGCACCTTAGATAGCCCCAACACAGGTCTCAGACACTCCTGTTACCCTGCCACCTCAGTTCTGTGTGTATCCATTACAGACTGCCCCAGTTCCGTGGCTCCCCTTGACCTGTTCGCACCCATTTCCGGACTTACTTTCAGTAAGTTCAAAATTACACTCGTCCTGCCTTGAAGCTGCTCTTATGATATTCAATCAAGTCTGTAAAAAGTAGGTTGATTTCTTACAATAAAAGACAGATGTATCCAGTTTGGTAAGAAATTCAACAGTTCAAGGAAATATGTGTCATTTGGGAATAAGTCATACAAAACCAGTAAAAACACACAAAACCACCTGTATAGTTTTACACAAATGAAAAATAGTGGTGGTGATAGGTAAAATGGGCTATCAGCTAAAATGGGCCATTTAAGGTTTGGGGGAGCCCCTCTGGAATTTAGAGCCAATGACTGCAAAGGATTTCAAACTGTTGTCATAACTGTGCTTGACAAGTAACAGAGGGGTATTCCAGAAAGCAGGTTTACTGGCTTAACTGGGAATGTTAACCCAGAGTTAGCGGTAAACCTGGGATTTCAGTTCCAGAACGCTCAAATATGATCAGGCTATGTAAGTAACTATGGTAACATAGGCTCTGAAGTTAACTGGGTATGTAAACCCAGAGTAAACGGTAAACCTGGGATTTCAGTTCCAGTAAGATCAAAAATGATCAGGCAATGTAAGTAACTATGGTAACATAGGCTCTGAACTTAACCTGGTAGGGGTAGGTTTTGTTCAGGTTATGTTCAATTGTGTTCGGTTATTTCAGTGCATGTTCAACCAGGCCGCTATTTTTACACTTGTCACGCAATGACGTTTCATTTTGAAGAAGGTCCGATTGACAAAGAAACACAAAATCATGTAATATTTATCCGTGGAATTAGCCGTGAGAGGGCGATAAGACCACGACATCACATGATAGCCCATCCTTTCTTTTCCAAACGAGTTTTTCAAGAGCGCTATAGTTTTTCCGCTGAATCCTAAATTGGGCTAGGCTACTTGAAAAGCATTCTCTACTCCATCCCTACATTAGGCTACGCATGGATTAGAATAGAATAAAATAAATTATAGCTAGCCAACACCATAGGACATTTGCCTTTGGCTCACCAGACATCGGATGGACAAAAACATCTCAGACACACTGAAGATATAAATACAGTGCAGTAGGCTACAAAAAAGGGAAAACATAGAAAATGAATAAATAAGTTTAAAGACTAGGCCTACACAACAGCTCAGCCAGGTATGCGTGTTGTCACTAGTTTGGTTAAGAATGCTGATGGCATTTGGGATAAAATAGTTTTTCAATAGGCTACACTTTTTGCCTCTCTCCAAATACTTGAAATTATGTGCATCGATGATCGCTCTCCGACAGGGAATTTAGACGCAGAGCATATCGGCAAGCTGTCGGTCGGTGCGTAAAGTTTGCCTTGCGCTAAAGCAGTTCCTGCGCAACTTCATTCGTTTTCCTGGACACAAACCCACGAGGATCATTTGAGTGTAATTTCACCAACTGGCAGGTCAGCATTACTTCTTAAATTTTCCAAATGTGCACCGAAATGTGTCCAATAGGCTACCCATGCCTTCCGACATTCTTCACCCTTCCGATGATGGAGGCGTAAAAGTTTAACTTGCGTTAAAATAGAAAATTACATTTGGGATTCTCAAAGAATTCTATGGCCCACTCAATCTGTGACAAGGTAGGTTAGTTTAATAAAGCATCATTTAAAGCAGCAGTGGTGGAGGAAGTACTGAACCTCAGTATTTAAGTAATAGTACAAATACACAGAGAAATATTTACTTTAGTAAAAGTAAAAGTACCACAATGACAACCCTACTTAAGTAAAAGTAAAAAGTACCTGCTTTTAAATGTACTTTAAGTATTAAAAGTAAAAGTATTTGCATAATGATTTATTCTCTTAATATCTATATTCTAAAGGAAAAAAATCAGTATGGGCTGTGGCATTTTTTAATTAAGCTAGTTTTAGGTTATACTCGACTAGATAGTTTTAAGTTAATGCAATTGTGCTTACCATCTGTGGCCCAGTTTACATTCTGACCTACAATTCTAGAGACTGTAATTCTGGTTATCTACTAGGGTGATCTGCTGAGTAATATCATTCAGCAAAACACAAGAGCCTGAAGTTTAACGGGGTAGACAAGGGAAACGTCGGGTGGATCGTAATGCCAATTATGCTGATTGAACAGAAAAGTTGCTGAGAAAGGTGTCTTCATGATTAAGTTCAGTTTCACTTGCGCAGACGCATAGACATTGAATGAGCGCTCACGTTACTACCCCCAATTGTAGGCTATGCATTTTATTTAATCACACACAATTAAGGAATATTTCCCTAATCTGGAAAATGTTACGTTTTTCCGGCCACCGGTTCATTAATAGTCTACCATTCATTTGTGCCGCAAATGATCAGACGTGTGACAGAAGCATGGGCATAGCCTGTAACTTCGCTGATCCGCAGATAGCAATCTCATCGGAGAGGAGGCCCTAACGCTGCAGATAACAGACAGAGAAAGGCACAGAACACAGTTGCATGTACAGTGTAGCCATGGGTCTGGTGAATATAGCCTACCGAATGCAGATGGCTACAAGCTCACGCTTTGCCTGGTCTAGACTAGAAGCGTATGTTTCTAAGAATGCACGTAGCGCTCCAGAATCTTTGGTAGCAACCCCCCGGTAAAACAAACGTGTTTGTCAGAGAGAAAAAGAAAACTGATCATAAAATGTATCGTAAAAAGGAACGATGGTGTTGTAGAAATGTAGCGGAGTAAAAGTACAGATAATTGCTGTAAAATGTAACGAAGTAAAAGTCAAAAGTATGCACTATAAATTTTACTTAAGTAAAGTACAAATACGTGGAAAATTTACTTAAGTACAGTAACGAAGTATTTGTACTTCGTTACATTCCACCACTGTAAAGCAGTCAATACAATAGCCTACGTGATGTCCACTGAATTATTTAATTGTGCTTTTGACATTAAATAGGCTATCCTAAACGTAGGTCAACGCATTTCAGTGGTCAGTTAGGCTATTCTCTGCCAAGCAAGGTCTCGGACGCAGACGCTTAAGTAGCCTATTGTTATTACAGTTCTCTCCTCCTTGTAAGCCTCACTACTCCGCCTCTGAAAAATACGGTGCTCTTCGTTTCGCCGGTTTCACTCATGGTTTCGACTCTCAATAGATGATGCCTTTATAAGTTCGCCGTGAACGCGCACAACTCTAGGTTATCTAACAAAGGGTTGATTGAACTAACTGGTAACCGGTGTTTTGGAACCGACAGCTCGGGTTTAGTCGCCACAGGTTCAGACAACCCAGAAGTTAAGTTTTATCTCAGTGTTTGTTAAACCTCCTTTCTGGAATACCCCTCTGGTGATTTGATTTGTTTATGGTTGCTATGGTGGGCGGGGCAATAGTTCAAATCAAGACTGCACCAGAAAACTGCATGGTAAGTAGCCTGGCATATCAAATCTAACTAAACTATTATAAGGATGATAAATCTATAAAAAAAACAAACATGCACATAAAAAACTATGCATAATATCTGTCTTGATGGCATCTACCAGAAATAATGCTGTTAGTTTGGTATATGAACTTATTTTTTGTAAAAGTGATGTTTTTCTTAGCGGCACAATTTACCTTAATCCACTGAGGTAAAATGGGCCATCCTCTGTGTCACTCACAAACACACATACACATGTGTGTGAGGGTGTGTGTGTGTGTGTGTGTGTACACACACCCATGCACATACGCATTCACCCACACACTCGCACACCAACCAACACGCACACATGCACAAACACACGTAGACACACACACACACACACACACACACACACTCACCATGACCCCCCCCCAGTAATAATGGTGGTCGATATTTTATTTACAGTGAGTATGGCAAATGCAAATGAAGTGAGAGGAGAGGAGAGAGGGAGAAGGAAAGAGAGAGGAAATGAGAGGAGGAAGGATGAGAGAGGAGACAAGCAGGAAGTGAGAGAACAGGTGAGGAGAAAGAAATGCAGAGGAAATGAAAACAGACAGAAAGAGAGAAAAGAGAGGAGGAGCAAAGGCCAGAGAGGAGAGGATACAAAGATAAAACAGGGAGAGAAAGGAAGGCCAAACAACTACAATCTGTGGAAAGTGGAGAGGACGAAGGGGGCCTTAGATGAATACAGGTACAGAGTGAAGACAGGAATTCCAGTGAGTGTGCACCTCTTGTCATGTGCATGGGGTGTGCCGCGTTCCACGCTGCAAAGACGCATTAGTGGAAAGGTGACGGGCAACAAACACGTGTCAGGGCGGAAGCCCTACCTTCCACAGGAGGCGGAAAGGGAGCTTGCTGCCACCCTAAAGACCTTGGTGCAGAGGGGGTTTCCATTCACCAAACGCGATGTGCAGCAGGTAGCCTTTGATTTCGCAGCTAAGAACCAGATATCTGGTTTCCCCAAGACAACAGGGAGGGCTGGATACTACTGGTTCCACAATTTTTTGAAGCGCAACCCAGAGCTTGGGATGCAAAAACCAGAGGTCCTGTCTGCAGCATGGGCTGCTGGACTTAACAAAGTGGTGGTCAACCAGTGGTTTACCCAATATGAGAGTCTTCTGGTCGAGCTGGGTATTGAGGGCACACCGTCACATATCTGGAACTGTGACGAGTCTGGCCTTCAGGACCAGTTCAGTTCCACAAAGGTCGTTGGGCAGGTTGGCCAGTAATGTGTGGAGGTGTGTGCTGGAGAGAAGGGGGAGACAACAACTTGTTTGGCAGCATTCAATGCAGAAGGCATATACAGCCGAACCATGATTATTTTTAAGGGGAAGCGTGTTCATTCTGAGTGGCTACAGGGGTGCCCGGAGAACACCAGTGTAAGGTGTTCAGACAATGGCTGGATTACCTCTGACCTCTTTCTGGAGTGGGGTCAAATGTTCATTCAGTCCCTCCCTAAGGATGACCCCAGGCCCCACCTTCTCCTCCTTGACGGCCACAGTAGACATGTCTATAACCTGGAGTGGACGAGGATGATGGC
The DNA here is from genome assembly GCF_017589495.1 of Alosa alosa. Lineage (NCBI taxonomy): Eukaryota > Metazoa > Chordata > Actinopteri > Clupeiformes > Clupeidae > Alosa > Alosa alosa. Next base: position 16,384,943 of record NC_063191.1, read on the forward strand.
GGGGCAGAAGCTGTCATGGATGGAATTTTTTGCGGTGTTCAGCAGGGCTTGGGCAAAGGCTGCCACTGTTGAAAATGCCCAGGCAGGGTTCCGGGGGACAGGGATGTTCCCACTCAATAAAGACAGCAGTCTCTCCCAACCCCGCCCACAAAACCACAGTCCCTCCCACCCCTGCCCACTGGACCATGGTCGCCCCTGCTGACCTTGACCCACTCTGCCTGCCAGCCATCAGCTCTGCTCTCTGGACATCAGCCCTCCCATCCACCAGCCAGACCTCAGTCGCCTGCCGATCCGCCAGCCAGACTTCAGTCCTCTGCTTCCCTGACAACCCTGCTACCTGTGGAACCACTGTACCTTTTTCCAGATGATGAGAAGGTGGTGTTGGAGGAAGTACCGGAGGAAGATGATCTCTTCAACCAGTTCACACCACAGGAAGAAACACACTCCCCGGATGAGGGACCTTCCACCTCCACAGTAAGTGATATTTTCTACTACTTTCAAACTTGACATGTTACACATGCATGCTCACGCAAACATACACATGCACATTCATGCATACACACACATACACACAATTTAGTCCCTAATCATATAAAATGTAGCCTGACGAGCCAGACCCACATTAAAATGTAGGGTCTGGGCACTCACCGTTCGCAGTGCTCAGTCCAAGGGGCGGGGATAATCAGTTGTCTTTCAAATTCCCTCTGCATAATGGGACAGTGGCAGCTATGAGTCCCATCGCGTTTCCCACCAGCGGAGCTAGTTGGCTAGTTCAAACGTTTGCCAACTTAATAAAAAAGCTTAACTCGTGTCACACTGTTTCGCCAAGAGCAACATCCATCTTATTTTTTTTCAAGTAGCAGGAATTCAAGCCAAACCGTTGCAACTCTGCCATCAATCATTATGTTAAGCCCACCTAACAACTCTATACACGATTTCATTGGCCTGATTGAGTTTCAATTTCTGGAGCTTACAAGCCAATGGAGAGTTGCTAGACTAGCCCTGATGTAATTTGCTGCCGCTAGGGGCGCGTCTAGATTTCTAGGCTATATAAAATGTACACAAAATAATTATCCTATGTCTTGCAATAACATAGGCTCTTTTTGTTATTTTCTTTTTGTTCAGTCTGTGACATTCACTGACTTGATCACAGTGCCACAAAGGGAGAGAGCCATTAGAAAACGTGTGAAGCCACCCTCATATAATCTTACAAGTGAGGAACACATAGACTATATCACAATAAAAAAGTCATCCAGCAAGAAACCAGCTAAGCAAGCCAGCAAGTGCCCGCTCAGCAAGCAACCAAAAGGGGAAAAAAAGCAGGAAAAAAGCAAGTCACCTTGCAAAGTTTGCAACACCCACTATGGTGACCCAGAGGATCCTAAGACTACTGAGGAATGGGTAAAATGTGACCCTTGTTCTGCCTGGTTTCACGAAACCTGTGGCGAAGAGAATGGGATCTGTGCTGACGATGGGTTCATTTGCAAAGACTGTCTTTGAAACATGTTTTCATCGCATACACATGTACTAATGATATCAATGTTTTATTTTTTAATATATCAGTTACCAGTTTTGTATGAATTTTTGTAATTTGTGCATTTCGTTCAAAATGTGTTCACACACACACACACACACACACACACACACACACACACACACACACACATACACACACACTGATCTGTCACTGATCTATTCACTGATCTGTGCTGTTCCAAAATGGTCTTTTTTAATTGCACATTTGAATATGTGAGTTTGCACATATGAATATTGTGTTTTGAAACTAAAATTGATGATAAATTACCATTCCCTTTGCATTTTGACTGGCCAAATGCTTACCTGAAACAGCTGGCCCATTTTACCTTAGATGCTGGCCCATTTTACCTGAAACTGCTTATGCAAAAAAAGTTGGCACAGTTGATGTTTCAAGAACTGTAGGGCCTAAATAATTATATTTTATGACATCGACACAAAATGATCAAAAACAGTCATTAGTAATCATAAAAACACTTGGAAAAGGCATAGTATTATATTATTTTCCCAACTGATGTGAAAATGTGGCCCAATTTAGCTGATATTACCATAACTTCCCAGCTCTGCACAGTAGCCTATCCCATTAACTGCATGACAACAATTTTCTGTAAAATCAAAATCAACGTAATGCAAACTATATGCACGCACAGCTTTTGTTTGAGCAGGACAGAGAATAACAACTCACACACACAGCAATTACAGAAGTTGTATGCTAGGCTTGTTACGTAAGGGATAACAGCCGCCGAGGTGTCCTGTTATACGGAATTAATGGACGAGGGCGAGAGGCAAAGAACTCCCTGACGCGCAGCGGAGTGTAGTTCCGCCTAAGTGTAGCGGAGAGATAATCACGATATGGCTTCAGGATCTATGGTACGAATCTCGGTGAGAGTTATGTTATTTGTTTAATTTTGGACTGAATATTTGCATGCCAACTCAAAATGTCGTGAAAGTATGTACGAACGACTCTCTTTGGTTTGGTGACGTTACCTTGCGGCAAATAAGAGTTTGTGCTTAATCATCCTCTGGTAGTCGCGTCTGCGTGAAAAATCTTTAGATCTGACATGTGTCACTTCTGGCTGCATCAACCCTGTTTGCAGCTTGCTGATGGATTATTCAAGCTGTCGTTCTCGCAATATAAATTTCAAAACAGCGCACATATTGTCTTTGGGCGCGCAAGACATTTAGTTAGGGAAAGTTAGGCTTTTTTTAGGGCTGTCAATCGATTAAAAAAAATAATCTAATTAATTACATACTCTGTGATTAATTCATCTAAATTAATCACATATATCATTTTTGCTGTGAAAGTATTTTAAATATTTAAATTCAAATGAATCATTGAATAATCAGCATTAGTGAAATTAAAGTTTTTAAAACTCTTTTATTTTCACTGTTCAAATAATTGCCATAAGAATCTATGATATGACCTAATATGCTGAGGAAATAAATTCAAAAGTGCTTCGGGAAGAAGTTTTTTTTTCACATACAAGGCATTTCAGGCCACAAATATAACCTAGGGGACACAATGAAAATAAATTAACACTCCCCTCAATGTCAACACTTATTTCTTTGCATTGATGTGCGACTATAGAGTTGATGAACTCCGGTGATAAGCAAATTCCTTGCTGCAGACATTGCAGAGGACTTTATTTTCAACACTTTATTTTTATCAACACCATCAGGCCGTTTTTAAAATGTAAATGTTCCGAACAATGATCCAGGCAGCACGTTTTCTTCTCTCTCCTTCATTTTACAGTCTAATTTTTACTGACTAGAACGGCTCGGGGTCAAAGGTCATACGGAATCGATTAATCTGCGCTAATTTTTTTAATCAGTTATTTTTTCTCAAATTAATTAATCGAAATTAATCAGTTATTTTGAAAGCCCTAGTATAAACATATAACAAAACTCCACTGTACAATAAAGACAGTCGAAGATAAGAAAACTAACAAAACTAAATACTAAATATACTATATAAATTAAATTTAAAAAATCCACAGTGTGCTTGAGGGTGATCAAGCATGAGACGCTTGCAGTGACAGGGCCGGGACTGGCCTGGAGTTCTTCTGTTCTTCCCGAAGCACTTTTGAATTTATTTCCTCAGCATATTAGGTCATATCATAGATTATTATGGCCATTATTAAAATAATAATAAAAGAGTTTTTGAACTTTAATGTCATTAATGCTGATTATTCAATGATTCATTTGAATTTAAATATTTAAAATACTTTCACAGCAAATATTATATATGCGATTAATTTAGATTTAGACTCTAGCGCTCTTGAAAAACTCGTTTGGAAAAGAATGGATAGGCTATCATGTGATATTGTGGTCTTATCGCCCTCTCACGGTGAATTGCATAGATGAATATTACATGATTTTGTGCTTCTTTGTCAAAAGTGTAAAAATAGCGGCCTGGTTGAACATGCACTGAAATAACCGAACAAAATTTAACATAACCTGAACAAAAACTACCCCCTACCAGGTTAAGTTCAGAGCCTATGTTACCATAGTTACTTACATAGCCTGATCATTTTTGAGCTTTCTAGAACTGAAATCCCAGGTTTACCGTTTACTCTGGGTTTACATACCCAGTTAAGTTCAGAGCCTATGTTACCATACTTACATAGCCTGATCATATTTGAGCGTTCTGGAACTGAAATCCCAGGTTTACCGGTTTACCCCCCCCCCCCTAAGGCCCGGATTCCAGATGGCCCAAACAAAAAAAGGTCCAAACAGGGTGGGTGGAGCCGGAGCCGGGATTGGAGCAGGAGCCGAGACTGGAGCCGGAGCAGAGACCGGAATCAGACTGGGACTGAAGCAGGGACCACATACGGAACTGCAGAGCCGGGACTGGAGCGGGGACTGCAGAGAATCGGGTTCTATTGGTTTTTTTTTTTTCAGTGTTAAACAGTCTGAGTATGTAATTATTTGGTTGCAGAGTATTGTTAGGCTTAGGGGAAATGTACTTTAAATGTAAACAGTTTTGTTTTCTCCAGTCAGCAGAGAAGGCAGGGACAGCAGCATCCAGTGCAGGTCAGCTGAGTGCTCCACAGGCCAGTGCTGTAGCTAGAACAAATTATAGTTCACAGGCCAGTGCAGGCGCCGCAGCTCCAGGTTCACAGGCCACTGCAGCAGCTGGGAGAGCTCCAGTGCAGCAGCTGGGAGAGCTCCTTCTCCACAGGCCAGTGCTGTAGCTGGAACAAATAAGATTTCACAGGCCAGCGCAGGTGCAGCAGCTACAGGTTCTCAGGCCAGTGCAGCAGCTGGGAAGGTTAGAGTTCCAGGACTACAGACAGGTGTAGGTCAGAAAGCTCCGGTTCTGTGCAGGATGAGTGAGGGGAAGTCTGTTACGTGCTAGCTGAGGTGATGTGCGAAGACTACACACAGCACCTGTCAGACCACGTCCAGGAGCAGTGTGAGCAGTGTGGTGCAAAGGCCTGGAGGGGCTGTTGGATTGTTGCACCTAGAGGAGTGTCACCTTTTGAGCTGTCCAACAGATGTTGCTGCTCCTATCATTCCACAGCAACACAGTGACCCACCCGATGTTCCTGCCCCTGTTCCTCCCACAGCCCATGAGACGTCACCGGCACCACCACGAGACCCCCTCACTCTGCAGCTCCTGAGGTAAACTGGGTGATTTTTCTTTACCAGAGTCATCCAGCCAGCTGACCAGGAGTGGATCGCCCACATTGTATGTGACAGTAGGACAGCTGAAACAAAACCTGTCTCAGAGCTGGTTTCATCCCCCAGCCCCACCTCACCTCTTCCTCCACATCATTATTTCCGCCAGTGGATGTTGCTGTGGGCTCCAATGCGGATGTGGAGCATCCCTCTGAAATGCACCCAGTGCAATAGGAAGATGCACCATTCTGGCATTTACACAAAAGCCAGGGAGGTAATTGACATTGATTCAAAGTATTACCTGGTGGGTGGAGACTATCCCAGGTGCAGTGAATGCATGAATCCCGTCTGCCCTTGGAGCACTGACATTTTAAAACAGCTCGATCCCTGCCACCGTTACTGTCCTCACAACCCATTTGGCACTGGACAGGAGGTGTGTTGCGATGTTGCGCCCAAGAACAGCAGGGAACAGCTCCAGCTATTTACAGCAAGCCTTACAGGAGATACACAGTGAGGAGTGGGCTAGGCAGACCGTCGACTACCTCACTGATTGTGAGGTCCACAAAAAGTCCTGTGTCCTTACCCAGTCTGAAGCTGTGTATCAGCCGCCACCACCCTTGGTGTTGGAGTATTGTCTGTAGATTGATGAGAAAAATAAAAATTGAATCAATTTAAAGATGAGTCTGAAACAACAAAATGTGGAAAAAGTGAAGCGCTGTGAACACTTACCGTATGCACTGTACTCAGGGTTTCCGTGGGTCATTAAAAAGCATGAAGTAATTAAATAGATTTTGTGAAAATTCAGGCATAAAAGGGCATGAAAACGCATGAACTTCGATGTTCAGAGGCATTAAAAATTATGTAAACTTGATGGAATAAAAACATGAATTAATGTGTACACTGCACAAAGCAAAACATGTCAGATACACTCTTAGTCAAGACAAACATAAACAATAAAGTCAGTCAGCTTATGTAAAAACAAAACATATAACTTGTAGTACTTGTAGTATTGTAAGTGTAAAGTAAATCTCATACTGACCCCTGAGGACAGAGGGTATTCCCCCTTAGAAACCAAAGTCCGGCTACATCCTGTTTCATACCAGGGGGGTATTCCATCAACCTCGCTAATAAAGGCGGCGCTTATTAATAGCCTAGCTTGAACTAGCGTAGACTTTCACTTGGGGCTGAAGCCGTTCCATTAACTCAAGTTAGCGGCATCTTGACCTCGTTTATTCAAGCGAGGTTTAGTTATCGTGGATGGAATCCACTATCTTGAAATCTGGCTTCTTTTTACAGTGCATGAAAATGCACTGTTCTGTTATCCGAAGTCTTCTTCTTCTTCTTCTTCCCACCAAATTTCTGCATCTAATTCAGCTTTAACCGTTTAACGTAGAAACTTCGTTCAAACTTTGTAATGTAGGTCTTGAAAAGGACACGTGGGGAATGTATTTTTCACTTTTGTAAACTTTATACTTTTTGAGATATTATTAAAAAACAAGCTTATTTTTCCCCATAGACTTAACATGGGCTGATGACATCACAATGGGCTAATTAACTTGATTTGCACCTGTATCAACTTCCAGCTGCTCACTACTAGGACCCATCAAAGGGCCAGTTAAACTGATTGCACCTGTATCAACTGCTTTCTGCTTAACTAGGCCAACTCTCTCTGTGTCTCTCCATTCTACAAGGATATCAGGCACATTCCATCCAACTTTCTATCCATTCATCCTCTTCAAACCATTCACTCATCCACCCATTAAACTATCCACCAACATCCATTAAGCAATCTGCCTATCAACATCCATTCAACTTTCTGTCTATCAACATCCATTACACTATCTAAATTCAACTTTTAAACTATATACTCTGTCTCAGGCTTTAAGCATACAATCTGGCTCTATTAAGACTACAGATTCTGTTCCTATTTCCTCTGCCCACAACTGTTTCAAAATAAATGTCCTCACTACAATAATTCACTATTAAATAATTGAACTATTTAACTACTCAACTATTTAACTGTTTAGACATTTCAACTGTCAGTTGTTATCAACTATGACTCCTGCCAACTGTTGCAAGTAAAAGTTTTTTTTGCACTTTATGTTAATATACAGTATATTTATATTTTCATGCACTGGTAATTTCCTCGAAATTACATTATCTAGTTCTTCTTATAACCTTTTCTTTTTACCTTTTCAAGAATGAATGCAACTCTAACTGCTTAACGTACAGACATGTTGAAATAACCGTTGTGTAGGTCTGGAGTTGGACAAGAGAGTTACTTTTTCAGATTTTCTTAAAAGTTTATACTTTTTGAGAAATAGGGGATTAAAAATGTCAAAAAGCTAATTTTTCCCCCATAGACTTGTATGGCTGTGATGTCATAATGGCCTAAAGCCAGCTGCACTCTTTGGGTGTGTTCCAAACGGGAGACAGCTGCCTACTGCCTCCCTCCCTACATAGAGAGCTGTCTCACTAGACATGACTTTGGATTAAATGCATCTTTTAAAAATGAGCGTAGCACTCTAGAATCTTTGGTTAACACTCACGGTATGGCGTTAGCAAAGGCCTGACGTTAAACTAAATTAGCTTACGTAAGCTAGCAGGCTAACGGTATAAATTAGTTTTACGGGCCGCAGATATATCAGACCAGACGCTATTAATGGTTACAACAATGGCATAATCAGATAGTAAATTGTTTATTTCTAATCTGTAATCTGCAAATCTAAGCAAAATAAGATCACACAAATGACATTTCAAACAGATTCAGCAGCCATTACCGATGTCATCCGCCATGTTTGTTTACCTTTCACAGCTGTTTCAGACGTTGCCGCAAGGGATTATGGGTAGGAGGCAGCATGAAGTGTGCATCGATGCTGCCTTCAAAAATGACCGTTATCTGGGAATTCTAAGATATCTTAAAAGGCAGCAGAATTTGTTTTTTCGGTTTCGAACGGCACTTGCTGCCTTGCTCCCCAGTTAGATATCTTAAAAGGCAGCAACTTTACCCGTTTCGAACACACCCTTTAAGCTCCCAGAGAAGTTCCCGGGCTAATTAGAACACTGGCACAGGTGTCACCTGTGAATTCAACTGTCTCAGCTTCTAATGCATACAATGTGGCGCTCCCTAAAACTACAGATCCTGTTTAAGTGTTTCCCGTCTGTCAAAATAAAAGTCACAGCCATATCTCATTCTTAGCGCATTATATCTCCAGAACGGCTTGACGCATATGCTTCAAATTTGGTACAAGTGTTTGTATGGACTCAAAGATTAAGTGAGTTGATGTTGGAGGTCAAAGGTCAAGTCCATGAATACTCTGAGCGCGATATCTCAAAAATGCCTTGACATACATGCCTGAAATTTGGTATGAGTGTTTGTATGGACTCAAAGATGAAGTGAATTGATGTTGGAGGTCAAATGTCAATGTGAAAAACACCTTGAGTGTTATATCTCAAGAACGCTTTGACACACAAGGTTTTTTGGTACAAGGGTTTGTATGAACTCAAAGATTAAGTGATTCAATGTTTTTTTTCCAGGAATCTCCCTACCAACATTAAGCCAGCAGCTTTCCATCCACTATTGTAATTCCTCTGGCATTACATTTTCTAGTTCAGCTTCATCTCTGCTTGTGCACGAGGTAGAACAGTAGACCAAAACAGTAGATTGACGAAAAGAGGATATATGTCGTAAAATGAAGACAATACTAGACGATTTCTGTTCGATTTGGCAAGCGCCATCTACAGGATTTTCATCGAAAGTCATCAAATTTAACATCGAGAGAAAAAAAATGATAGTTGCCTACAGAAATTTGAGAATAATGAAAGCATAGGCCTACATTTAAAACAACAATGCTAATGGTTTGAAATAAATTGCGAGTTTGATTAGCTTCACTCTCTACAGTCATACAGTCTATGCTTGAACAAAACGAGTGAATGAATAAATAAACTTAAAACAACTTTGGCATATGGATATTCAAAACTATCTATAGCCTACGTTCTTAGATTACTGTAAAAGAGTTCATTCCAAATTATTATCTAGGTGTAGGTGGCCATAAAATAAATTAGTATCAACATAATAGTATTGTCTCCCATAAGTCCCAAACTGTTTGAAATACAGTATAATTATCTGGAATGCAATGGCTTTCAATTGGTCATTTATGCCTAGTATTTAATCTGTGTAGCACACAGTTGATTTGACATTCATGGACAATCGTCGACACATGAAGCAGTTTTAACTAGATGTACCGCAGAGCGGTACAAAATATGACCGCCGCCCAGTCCAGCACATTTTTTCCACAAAAATAAATCACGCTGAAAGGCCTATATGATTCTAACTGTCTCACTAAATTGCATTATCCACACTCAATTCTCACTGGTATCTGCTTGACAACAAGTACCAAAACATGATTAGTTCATAGATTTCACATGTAAAATTCATTTTATACAACCCCACCCCCATCTTGCCTGTTCATAATTCTGAGAAATTCTTGAATTGTGTGCATGTGTGCGTGTACACGTTTATGTTTATGTGTGTGGGTGTGTGTGTGTGCGTGCTTGTGTGTTTGCCTGCGTATGTGTGTTTGTGCATTTGCATGCATGCGTACATATGTCTACTGTGTGAGTATGTGTCATACGTATGATTACTGTAAATGTATGTGTGTGCGTGTGTATCTGTTTATGCACATGTGTGCACATGGAATGGGTTAACATGACCCCTGGAGGCAAACATACGGAAAAAATTGGTCATCCTAGGCCCTACGGTTCTCAAGATATTCACAGAAAACTGTGTCTGCCCTACCCTCCTTTCAGGGGTCCAGTACAGGGGGGGCTACACAGATCAAAACGAAAAAACGATGGTTCCATGCTATCCATGTGGGGTTACATGCCCACCAAGTTTCATGTACCCCGGTCTTTCAGTGTCCCGGGAATTCTTGTTGGTGTACGGTCACTAAATGTACACATAAATTATTTTATTGTAAGGCCCCCCATGAACGAAAGTTCACAATACTTGGCATGCATTCGGAGGGTGTCATAATGATCCTACACTTTCAATTTCGTGCAGTTTTGACCATGTCAGCCAGAGATATTGTGATGAAAACACCTAATTTTTTGCTTTTTAATTTTTAACTAGGTGGCGCTATACATGAAATGAGTGGTTATGGAATGGGTTGACATGGCCCCTTGAGATCAACAGACAAAAAAAATGGTCCTCCTAAACCTTACGGTTCTCGAGATATTCACAGAAAACTGTGTCTGCCCTACCCTCCTTTCGGGGGTGCAGTCCAGCGGGGGCTACAGATCAAAACGAAAAACGATGGTTCCATGCTATCCATATGGGGTTACATGCCCACCAAGTTTCATCTACCCCGGTCTTTCAGTGTCCCGGGAATCCTTGACGGAAATTTGGACATGCGAAAAAGAAAAAAAAAAAGAAAAATCTTACTAAACCTAAATGACCGCCGCTTCGCTGCGCTGCGGTCATAATTATTAGCTGTCTATAAGCCAGGCTACAGAATTATCCTTTGCTGCATCAGATATAATATAGCCCAATGGCAAAGCATATTACTGTCAATGAACAGCCTATGTGCATGACCCTTTATCAACAGTATATGTCTTTCATTAAAGGAGAATTCCGGTGTGATATTGACCTAAAGTGTGTTGAAACATGATACCGAGTGTGAACGTATGTCTCAGCCCATCTCGGCTTGTCCCCTGCACTCCAAAATCTGGCGCTAGTTAGCCGATGCTACCAACAGCTTTTTCAATGGTGGTGCTTCGGCATCGGGCTAGCCATGCAAATAAATCACTGTTTTACACCATTTACGAGGCTCAATGTATCTCCACACTTCACACTTTTATTCAAAATAATTCCGTGGAAATGCATGGATTCCAGTTGCTGCTACTGGAAAAAACTGGAATCCATGGAATCCATTTCCACTGAATTATTTTTGGAATCTGATCCCTTATCATACCTGTTCATTCTTACTTGTAGCTCAACTTATCGTGACTAAATTCAAGATGGCTGCAAACGCTAAACTTCGTGAAGATACTGTCTGCATAAATCGTCTTGTAAGTAAACTACCACTGCTTTTTCAAAGTTCTCAATGTCTCGTTTTAAATGTCAGGGCCCTCGGAAGTCTACCAATGAAGTGTGGAGATACATTGAGCCTCGTAAATGGTGTAAAACAGTGATTTATTTGCATGGCTAGCCCGATGCCGAAGCACCACCATTGAAAAAGCTTTTGGTAGCATCGGCTAATTAGCGCCAGATTTTGGAGTGCAGTGGACAAGCAGAGATGGGCTGAGAGACATACGTTCACTCTCGGTATGTTTCAACACACTTTAGGTCAATATCACACTGGAATTCTCCTTTAAAGAGTATAACTAAAAATGCCATTATCAAGGGGATAAACAATGTAGCCTTAATACTTCGTATGGGAAGCGAACCTGTGAACACACAAGAATGTAAATCCTTTCCTTTTCGCTGCACGTTACATCACCACCGAACGTGACGCAGAGTAGCACAATTCTAGAACCACACGCATGTGAAGTTAAAACATTTTTATAATCTTCATATTCTTTGAAGCTAGTGAATGTGTAAATCCATGCTTGGTGCACTGTCGGAAAAACATTTCTATAGGCCTACTTCTATTTTTGAAGTTGTAGAGGTGAGGAGAGCACAGGTTGACGGAACCATCTTTTTGGACTCGTTTTCCGACTGATTGTTTTTTTTTTGCAACACAGCCTAATTTAGCTTGAAAGTTAACCTGCTACGGAGCAGGTTCTGTGGCATAAATTCCCATGGTCACCAACCTGGGATTCACGTTAACCTCATTAATGGAACGGAATTCTCACTAAAATTAGCGAGACTTATCGAAATAAGCAAGCCTGAAATAAGCCAGGTTTGGCCTTTAGCGAGGTTGAGGCCTACCCCCCAGCTTTCAGTTCAGATGGCTGTGCTTACTTGAAGTTAGTCTAACTTTTGAGACTGGTTGACATGATAGTTCAACATTTTGGCGAATTTGCCTACTGCAATAAGCAGTATAGGTTCATTACTTTTAATTGTCGATGCATGTTGTTTTGAGTTATGCGGGGCAGAGACGCGAGCTGCTCAGTGAACAGTGTTTTAAATATTTGTATTGTCTGTTGTGTTCTTATTTTGTGAATCACTTTGTGTTGCGTTTAATGACTGTAAACCGTCTTGTGAGCCATCTGACAGTTAAATTTGGATTTGGTCAAAAGTATGAGTATGTGTGAAAGTATCTGCAGTTGGACATGGGCATGAAATTAGTTTAAAGTGGCATGAAAAAGCATGAAATGAGATTTGCTGATACCTGCAGAAACCCTGTGTAGCTGCTGTATAGGCCTATATATCATATAATATAATATGATTGTACAATGTCCTTGGATGACTTATGCGCTTAAAAATAAGAATGTATTATCATTATATAAGTTGCATGTGATGTCACCGGTTTGGGCGCTTTGTCACGCTGATCAAAATACCAATTTCCTTGACCGGCTTCTTTTCACAAAATGCAAAATATTGATTGGAGTTCACACAGTTAATGGTTTATTATTGTAGTAGCCTATAGACTATACACTTGGTTGTACATGTAACTGCTCTCCGACAGGAACAAAACCACTATCGTAACACCCCCAATTATCACCACTTTTGTTCAGAAATTCTAAAACAACGATTTTTTTTAACACTTCAAAATAACATTTACTAAATGAACCTTATTTTTCAGTAGCCATAGGTGTGTAGATGTGAACAAAATCTGGTTTGGTTCTTAACGGGAGCATTTAGGCCTATGCCTGAAATATCCGATTTTGTTTACCACGCTCGGAGTTATAGTGCTGGCCTGATGGGTCGCCTATTTACACCGTTTCAACTGCACATGGACGGTTAGACCGAGAATTCTCGTCGTGAAATTAAAATTCCACTGGAGCTCCAAGCGGTTGTGCACACGCAGCTTTACAACACTGTTTACAGCTCTTCGAGTCACGGTCAAATGTCATTTTTGGTACATAGCTAATTTAGATACACCTGTGTGGGTGGTTGCGTTTCTATAGGAGTCCGCTGTCTTGGTTTGTATAGAAATGGATATTAAGTGACACATACACGCAAGACGGTGGAAATACGGGACCGGTGGAAATAGAGGGAGTTCCGATAGGGGAGTAGGTTTTCACTCCCTGTACGAAATGGTTAAAATGTTTAGGCTATGTGATCAATAGCCCTATACTGCCGCCTGTTGTTGTCTTCAAATGGGTGTAGCCTAGCCTACTCCAATCAACCGTGAAGAATCATAAGTAATTTGGGATTGTAAAATGATTTTGTTTTTCGCGTAGGAAATACATTTTATAAGTTGTCGTGGCCGAGTGGTTAAGGCGATGGACTAGAAATCCATTGGGGTCTCCCCGCGCAGGTTCGAATCCTGCCGACAACGTTAACATTTTCCGCAACAACAGAAATATAAATTATACTATTGTTGCAATCGCGCAGCAACCTGAATAAGCACAGTTAAAACCTGACAGTGGAAGAAATTGTGTCCTGTCGTGTTACAGAATTAAGCTACCTAACCATGCACAGTTTTATTCATTATTTATTTGCAACTAGCCAGAAATATCACACCTTTGTTGCTTAGACTTACTCTGAATGTTCTTTCTATAATAACTCTTCCGTATCCAACATTGTAGACGGCATCACAAAAGGCTACTAGATCAAATCATAGGAACAAATGTACTTAACTTCCTGAAAATTCATGTGGTCAGATCTCCATATCGGACGGAGACCACTAGGTGTCAGGATTTACCTGCACCATTATTTAGAAGCTGGGCAAGCCTAATTTAGCGGTGTTTCAGAAAGTAAGCATCTGTCGGAAAAGAAGATTTACAATTAGCCAACCCCCCACTCCCACTCGTTTCATATTGCATACGGTTTTTTGCCCATTGCTTGAACACTTTTTGCACAACTTTGCCTCATTGTGTCAAAACGTTACACACAAAAGCACAAGACACTGGGAAATAAATCATTCACATCTATGTCAAATTGAAACTTCTATCAAAACCTAACAATCCTTTGTCAAAATCTCACTCTGATGACAAAATGATACACACTTGCATCATATGAATACACTTTCAGATTAGCAGCAACACACTAGTGTACTACACAGCAGTCTTTAATTTTCACTGCTTTTTTCAGTTTATCATTCTGTGAAGCTCAATGCAACACTTTAGTCAAAGTCAAAGTCAAAGTCAAAGTCAGCTTTATTGTCAATTTCTTCACATGTTCCAGACATACAAAGAGATCGAAATTACGTTTCTCACTATCCCACGGTGAAGACAAGACATATTTGACCAATTTTAAGTCCACAGACAAACATAACATTCAAGTAAACAAAAAAGTAAGTAAATAAGTAAATAAGAGGGCACATATAATAATAATAATAATAATAAAAAAATAAGAGCAGCAAAATTTTGTTGAAATTGTGCATAGACAGTCAATAAAATACTAGTGCAAATACTGTAAAATACTATAAAATACTGTTTGACCTAAATAATAAAGAAAGTGGCATAGTGGTGCAAGTTATGTAAGAGCAGCAGTGTTGTTGTGTTTTCAGGACAACAACACCAAGTTGTAAAGTGTACAAGTGTGCAAGTGTTCAAGTGTGCAGGTGGAGTAGTGCAGGCGGCCATTGTGGGTCCAATGTCCAGGATGTTATGTAGCTGAGGGTGGAGGGGGGGAGAGGAGGGAGAGAGTTCAGCATCCTTACAGCTTGGTGTATGAAGCTGTTGGTGAGTCTGGTAAAAGGGAGCGCAGGCTTCTGTACCTCTTCCCAGAGGGCAGTAGATCAAACAGATTGTGAGCGGGGGTGACTTGCATCACTCACAATTTTGGTCGCCTTGCTTGGTGAGGTGGGTGGTGTAAATGTCCTTCAGGGAGGGGAGTGAAGCACCAATGATCCTTCCAGCTGTGTTCACTATGCGCTGCAGGGCTTTCCTGTTGTATTCAGTGCAGCTTCCGCCCCACACAGCGATACAGCTGGAGAGGATGCTCTCAATGGTGCCTCGGTAGAATTACAGTAAATGCAGTAATACAAAAAAAATACTGTAAAACCAAAAATACACAGTAAAACAGGCTTAGATGTGGTTGACTCTCTGCCCAGCTTCAGGCCATGATTTATCACATGAAATATTGTTCATGCATAGCATCTTCGGCCACTTCCTACTCCTCTCTCTCTTTGTCTTCCTCTTCCTCTGCCTCTTGCTCTCCCTGCCTCCATGCTTGCAAAGTTCTCAAAATGGTTCAACTGAGGCCTATTTGTGGCTGGCTGATTGGTGTTCAGTTTTGTAAGTAGGCCTAAGTAATTTAAAGTGTGTGTCTAAGTGTTTTCAATCACCCAATGTGTTTTGTATTTTGAATAGATGTGTTGTGCCAATGGTACCCATGCGATTTCATTTTGAATGAAGTGTCTTATGTATGAAATAGTGTGTAGTGGGCAGGAGCAAGTGTGTTGCAGAAAGGAGCAAGTGTGTTGCAGAATTGCAACTAAAGTGCAAAGCAGCGCTTTTGTTTACGGTATGGATACACTGTGTTTAAGGTATAGTAACAAAAGCTTCAAGTTTTGCTACTTTGGTCTAAGCATGTGAAAGTCAAAGTCAAAGTCTGCTTTATTGTCAATTTCACTAGCCTATATACTTTAGAACCATACCCCTAGACCAACGAGCCATGCCATTACATAATTGGATTAGGACCCAGTGTTCCCCAAACCTTTTTTTTTTATCGCGTGGTATAGATACATGCTATGACAAAATAACAACACATGATACTGAACATAAAAGTGACAAAATAACAGGTTTCATGCCCCACTTCTTTAGAACTTAAAGTAGGTTAATTTAGGCAGTATCAGCCTAGCTGTGTATGCGGCTATGTTGTGCAGTAGCCTACGCCAAAATCCTTGACCATAACATCACAGTAGACGAAGGTGCAAAATGGTATGCATGTAATTAAAATAGTCAGTTAAGTCCAGAAATTATTGTATGAGACGAGTTTTTAGCATACATAGCCTAAAATATCGACTGTTTATGAATGCACGCAGCTACGAGGCGTTTTAGAATGTCCCCACACTGGCAAACATGTCATGAAAGGGTATTTTCCAGTGGTCTTTCATCATATTCCATCATACATTTTAAAACCTGCAGTAAATCGAACAACAGGGATATTTTCTTTGTATTTGTACTACGTTGGTCAATTTAATGTTGATTTTATATGCTCTTACACACTTGATTGCATAAGTGCTTTACGCCGGTGTTACATGGCAACTGGCTCCCGCGTGAACACGTCAACGGGCTCTGGCCATAGACATAATAACAACAAAATGAATCATGGGAAAGCATGAGCTATACCAGAGCCCGTCTACGGAGAGCCTTGCCACTCCGTATCAAGTCCCATTGTACCGAATTTCGGATGCAGTTCCACCAGAGTTCCACTGGGGGCGATCGCCATGAGTGCAGAATGAATGGGAGTCAATGGAGCTAGACGGCTAAATTTGTCTCTTTCACCTGATTGTCGTTGACAAATCTCAGATTTGATTGTAGTTTGTATAACTTCAACATGGGTTATAGGTCAAAAGTTGAATGAACGAGTACTTATGTCCTTTTGATTTCTTACAGGTTGGGTCGTTGTTGCACATAACACGCTAGCATTGTGCTAATGAATGACATCATTGACACATTTGAAAGGCTTTTTAGAACAATTAAGTGATTTTAAAATATATAATACTCAACCAAGTGTATTTTCTTTGCCTCCCCTTTCGAATGCATTACTCAAATTACTTGAAAAAAAATTATATCCCAAGGAAAGTGGATTTTGAGGGGTACAGCTCCATAGACCTCCATGCATTCTGCACTCGTGGACGAGCGCCCTCATGTGGAACCACAGAAGGAACTGCAACCAGTTCAGAAACCGGAAGTTTTCCGAGAGTGGCAGTTCTCCCCTTATTAGACATTCTCTGGCTATACCATTTTTAATTCGGAATTTGTGTAGCCTAACGTATATTGGGATCTACAGGTATACACATAAAATATAAGTCAAATATTTCAAATAACTCATGACATAATGTTAATGATAAACACAAACATGATCAAATACGCGTTAAACAACTAAATAAAACATGGATCCACCTGAAACGTCATTTCCGTTTATGTGTGTGTTTTTTTTTTCCCCTAAGCGCGAGTTTTTGAAAATTTGTCTCCCCGTTAACTTGGCATTATAAACCTTTTTGGGAAACTTTTCGTAAAGGTAA
The DNA here is from genome assembly GCF_017589495.1 of Alosa alosa. Classification (NCBI taxonomy): domain Eukaryota; kingdom Metazoa; phylum Chordata; class Actinopteri; order Clupeiformes; family Clupeidae; genus Alosa; species Alosa alosa. The sequence goes on from NC_063191.1 coordinate 16,402,402, forward strand.
TATCATATTTCTGTTACTGTTAATATCACAACCAGTAAATGGAATATATTAGATTTAGTAGACAACGTAACTGCGAATCCAACACTTTTCTGTCAGCTAGCGTTAACTAGCTAGCAGTTAGCGAGCAAGATACGTTAGCTGTAAGGATGCCTAACCTCAAAGTAAACAAATTGCTTAGAGTTCACATGTTTATGTGTTGCCAGAAACAGATTTTTTTTTAATCCATAAAATGTTATTACGAAGCAAATGAAATGAAAGATACGTGTAAACGGTCGCTAATATTAGCCTAATGGACCATATACTGTAGTGTAGTCTATGTAATGGATGGTCAGCTAAACGATTTAGCTAAACGTTCACAAAGCCAAGTAGCTTCGTGCAGTAATCAGCCGTGCAGTAATCAAAGTCACTATATTCAGACTGCTTTGTTGTTGTGAGTTAGCTTTAAGCACTGACCTATTTATGTTCTTAACCTATCGAAATATCTGTAATCGCTTGTTGTCCTCTTATGGATAAGCCATGCTATTTTGTTTATCGCAGATATGGCATCCATAAATGATGCAGATGCTGTGGAGTGTTTCACGAATATGCTGGAAGAGATCCGCACCAAGCTGATTTCTCAGGTTGTTGGAATGGTTGATACCGAGACAGACCTGCACTACTCACACAGACAATCTGTAAAAGCTGGTTTTGGTATGTAGCATCTAGTTTTTTTCCCCATTTACCTACAACAGCAAGTCATGTGTATTATCTGCACCAAGTCAACACGACAGATTGACTCAATAAAAATACTTTCACAGAGTCGTGCTTGAAGAAATGCAAGGATGAAACGCTGTTCGAAACTATTGAGGTGTACGAAAAAAGTAAGTTTGCAATGCTTTTATGATTTGTAGCTTTTATAATTTGTTGTAATTAGTTCATTTAACACTGTGAATCCAGTAATCTGACAATATGAATCCAGTTATTGCTTTACCTCTTTGGCCCATGAAGATTTAGCTCAAAGGAGTGCCATTCTCAAGGAGAAGAGTAGGGAGTTGCCAGAAGTAATTTCTGAGACTGAGGAGAAGATCCTGATCAAGGAGAGCCTTCTACAGAAGATTGACAGGTTGAAGAAAGAGCAATCAAAGCACAAAGATTGTAAGCATTATGTCTATCACAAAATTAATGTAGCATTGACTTGGCGATGTGCTATACAACTTCTATAAAACTCTCAACTAACTTCCAAAGTATGTTTTGTCTCCTATTTACCTTTTAAGTGATTGTTGCACAAAACAAAGCCAACAAAGACAGACTGAAAAACCTACACAAGATGAAACAGGTGTTCCAGGATTGTTTGAAAGTGGAGATCAGGAAGATTCAAGGTAAAAATGCACCAACAACAGTAATCCCTTAGCACAATGCGTCTCTATTTGCACCCAAATACAGTGCATTCACACATGTTATGTGTCTAGGTGAGAAGCTGCAGTTTGTCTTTAGAAACTTGGACCACAGTGATCCAGAAAGCGCCTACACTTTCATGCTGCAGATTAACGAAGAGGGGGCGTACCAGAGTATGTACACTAACCATGATGTCACATTTTCTTACTTGTCAATGAATACATGTGAATGCAGCCATTAGAACATCATCACCTTTTAACTCAAAGAAAGTTTGCAGTTCAGTGTGACAGGCATGTTTTCAAGTCCGGTAAAATTCTAATGGGTGTTTTTGTGTGTGTGTGTGTGTTTCTGCGTGTGCGCACCATTTCAGTTGAGTCCTGCAGTCCACCCCTGGAGTGTATGCCTCAGCTGGAGCAGAGGCTGAAGGAGACCAACAACTTCTCTGCATTTCTCGCCAACGTCAGGAAAGAATTTAAAGCTCTGATCCCAGAGAAATTAATCACAGAAGTACCATCCAGCGAGGTGTGCTGACCATTTTAAAAGACACTCTTTTATATCCCCTAACTCCAGCAAAAAGGATTCTTGGGTGAAACATTGATATTGTTTCTTTTTGTACTTGTATATTTATTTAACCTTAACACAGAGCCACACTTTTTTTTTTTTACTTTCTTGTCGTATCCGTTTTAGCTTTCTGTATATTGCCTAAAATTGCTGAACTACCTTTTCACCTACCAGTAAACAAATTAATGTTCACATTCATTAATGAAACTTTCTTAAACAAATAGACAGGTTTCATATATTTTTTTAAAAGAACATTTTTAATACTGACACATGAAAATGGCATTAAAACAATGTCTTCACACTGAAATACTATTAAGTACATCTACGAAAAAAGAACTGCTTTTAAATCTTGGGCTATTGCCAGCTTTCTAAACAAGTCTTTCATTTCCATTAGGTTTAAATAACTCAACATAGCAAGAACGTTATTTTGTTATGATTTAAAGATAATTTTGGTTAATCATTCAGTAGGGTTGAAACTTGTCTTATTCTCTGTCAAGTTGAAGTTGCCATTTCATTTCATTGAGGTATTGAATCTATTTTTCCTTTTATTTAGTATGATGCTGTATTCTAGACACGACATGACATTTGTACAATAAAGTCTCCATCCTTTTGTCCCTGCCCTATGCTTCAGAAGACATGCCATCATTTAACACAGGAAGCTCTTCCACATAAGTTGCTGGGAAATGACCTCTCTGTCCATTTAGAGCCCCATACCACCAGCCGTTGTCATCTTTCTCAAAAATGTCAAGGAGATCTCCTAGGAACAAAACACACACATTAAAATAGTACAAGGTGACTGCTTCTCACACCTATATCGCAATGTTCATCCGACATGTTTACCTTCCTTCATGTTCAGCTCATCTTCTCTATCTGAGGTGAAGTCATAGAGAGCCCTGCATTGACCCAGACTCTGAGCTTCTCCTAGAAATAAAATAATCAATGCTGCAAGGTCAAAGTGCTGGAAAAGTCATTCTGATCTTATAGATAGGGATCCTCAACAGACACATTGAAGTGTAAGTATTTACAGATCTCTAGACAACATTACCGTACATATGCACACAGTGAATAAGGATCACAGTATGGACCCTTTCAACAAGGTAAACAAAAACAATGCTTGAACATTCTATTTGGGCCCCAATCTACTTCCTCCGCATTAAGATAACATATGGAATGTTAAAAAGGAAGTCTTGTGGGGCCAACTATGATGCTGATAATGGAACTCTTGAAAGGGTCTATAAAATACTACTTTATTATGACACATGGAAAGCTGTCGTTACCTTCCGTATTCTCATCTGATTTACTGTCTCCATTGAGTTCCCTGCTGGGCTGAAGTCCACTCTCCTGGGTTGGGGTGTTGGATTCTGCCTCGGTCTGGTCAGAGGCAGACTGTGACTCCTGTGGTGGCGAGCTTTTAGCAGGACCCTTATAAATGATGGATCTTCTCAGAGACTGTCGTGAACGAAGTGATGTGGTTTTGATCCTCACAGGACGAGACAGCTTCACAATGCTGTGCTCACAGTCCTATGGGTGCGCAAACGACACAATAGTAGACATTCTTTTTTCCACTCAGCTGAAGTGGTTGACATTTTGTGGTCATTACTGGTTACCAATGTCATGATTGAAGTATTCTTACCTTATCCTTCCATTTAGTGATGCTGTCGCTGAATCTGTGCAGTGTTTTGGGTTTTCCCTCTATTTCAGCCACTGTTACAGAGAGCTTACAGTGTGTCGCTACTAAAAGGTCCAGTTTCAATGTGATCTTCAAAGAGATGATTAAAACAAGTTATGCAACAGGTAATAAGTAACTAAACTGTAATTACTAAATTCAGCTTGTAATAGAGTAATACTGATTAATCGTACTTCATCAAGTAGCTGCTCTGTTTCTTCCATGTTTTTCTTGTTTGAGAATGATGGGTTCTCATTGTATGTGTTCAGCATTTTCTCCAGAGCTAAAATAAATATTACAACATTTTCATTGATGATGCTACAACACCTTTGAGAGGCAAGCATGTCTTCCATCTGTTTGGACTTGCCTTCATGGTCTTTCTTTGTCTTTGCAACATAGTCCTCTAGTCGTTGCAGTTTGTTCTTTATCGCCTCTTTACGTCTCTCTCGTCCCATCACGGTCTTGCTATCCTCCTCCTAATCAACACGTGAGAGAACAGGATTAGACACAACTGTTCATTAACAGATATGATGACAGTATGCTACATCTGAATACTCTGTCTACCCCCTATTAATGTTTGGCATTGGATTGTGTACACAAATGTGTTCTCTGCGGTCTGAAAGGAAATAGCACATATTTGTGTAGAACATAAACATACTGTAACTGCAAGTTATCTGGCTTGAATTCAAACCTGTGACCTTCAACAGACACTACGACAATATTTGTCTTCTCTCCCCTTTTTATGCAGCTTTTTATGAGTTGCGTTTACAGTTCTGCACAAATCACCCAGATAGCCTAGTCTAGGAATGTTCCTTTTTCTTCAGGAATAAACAAAACAGTCTGTTTCCTGAACTGTTCACTGAGCAGACATTTGGACAAGGGGCCTCACAAAATAGTCGGCCATTAAAAACTCGGCCTTGTTGTCCTCTGCAGTAACGCTTGTTTGGTCCACCAAGCTCTGCAGGTCCTTGTCCATGTCCACGGTCCTGACAGTTTGCTCGATTTGCTTTTGACACTGTAAAGGAAAGGACATTGCTATAACATTCACTTCCTGTCAGAGTATGGATTTCCAAAAAGGCTTCGGATTCAAGAGACATCAGAAATTCTCACATGCAGGAGAGTCTGTCCAAAGCTGGACATGTACAGGCCATACTTGTTTAAGATGTTGCAGAGGATTTCTATCCGTTGTTTCTCAAGCTCCTGAATTATCTATAATAAACAGAGTAATAGTTTGATATTTTGTCCCAATGGAACTATTAGCTCTGGGTATAATGTTAAGACTAAGTATGATTAATCTCAATAACTCTAAAGTGTGTACAATTTGTCCACTGACCTGGTAACAGTTCTTAAGTGTGTTCTCCCATTTCAGGCGCATCTGGTGGCCCTCCATGTTGATGTTAAAGTACTCCTCATCAACCTTGGCCTGTAGCTCTGCTGATTTTGTCAGTCTGTTGAGCATCTGGCAGATGAAAACACCATCACTCAGGGATCAAACTACAAACTGATTATGCAGCTGAAAACCAACCATCTGTCAAACTTGGACTAGAACAGTGACTTAGAGCCAAAAAACCTTTTGTTTTTCCTTCTCTGTGCAGATCTGTTTATTGTTCTCCACAAAGCTGAACAGGGCCTCATGCTCCCGCGTTAGAGCCGTCAGTTTCTTTTTCACCTGTGAGGATGTGACATAAATGTGTTAAGTATCAGGAAACAAGGTGCTCTCAGAGCAGATGAAGAGATTACTAATACAGATGTGTGTCATAGATCAGAAAGTAACTGTACATGTACATGGTAAACATATTCTAACCTTAAATAGAGGCTACAGACAACAATGTACTAACTTTTAGTTGTTCATTCCAGTTTGTGATGACAAGTTTCCCAGTTTTATCTATGGCACCGTCAAGCTGCATGAAAAGGAATTGTAGTAAGAGACCCATGTGTGTAACCTTGCGGTTAGCAGAACAAATAGTCAGAAGAAAGTACAACTGAATTACACACTGGCCTCTTCCTTTTGGTGTGCTCATCAAGAATCTGGCGAATCTCCAGAATAGCGTCTTGCTGAAGAGCATTGCCCAGAGTTCTGTGGAAACAACACTCAAATAGTCTGTTACAAAAATTACAAAAGCAAACACTGAGAGTCTGAAAAGTAAAGACTTACCTATGTATGTCTGCAGTGGAGAACATTTCATTGGAGACTTGAGACCACGCATGGTATGTTGTGCTTAGAAAAAAAGAAACGATAATTTATCCATCATAAAAGCAATTGGAATGGATTTTCACTCTTGCATCAAACCCCGAGGGATTAGAGAAGTTACTCTTTGTGTTTGTAAGATCCATTGGGGGACTGAGTAGTTACCTATTGCTGGACATCTCCTTAGAGGCTCTGATGAGCTTGCCAGCAAGTTTCTGCATTCCTTTTGCATAGTTAATCTCCAACTCAGACCTGCAATTAAAGTAACACGTCACATTCAAAAGGGCCACATTACATCACTATATAAACAAAGGCAAGTCTCAAGTAATGATTTTCACAAGACCCTTGGGAACACATACACACAACAGGTTTTATGACTCAGCAATGTCTTTCAAAAAATCTGTTCTCTCTATCAGGCCCATCACAAACTAATTCAGAGGCCGCGTGCGCAGGATCATTTGCATAGCGCCTGCAAACTAAACAACACTGTTACCCGGTGGTTGTTCTATTTAACCTTGTAGCCAGATGGCTCCTCTGCAGTGCTGAGGTTAAGATGCGACAGAATGTGCGTCGAGATTCAAGGGGAGGTTGTGAAGTAGGCTATTACTTTTTGTGGTAACCTTCCATTCGCCATGTAGTGAGTGAAAGAATAACTTGAATTGATCACTGAAGGCACATCTGGTGGTTATGGCCTCAAAGTACAATACAAACCATTTCAGGCTTTTTGGTTTCATTTTGCCATGTCCTCTCAAACCAAATAGCTTTGGCCAATCTTCTTAAAACACTGACTATCTCTGGGATAGTGAACTCCAAGAAAAGTAAATGACAAGGCACCTTTGCTGAAAGACTGTCATGAGTTCTTTGCAGAAATATTCTCCATTCTTGGAAAACCTCTTCAGGTCCTGGTACAGCGAGTTGTACTACAAAACACATATTACAATAATCAGGCGGTTTGTCTTCATAACCACACTTTAAATAGTCATTGTAAGAGAACCCATTTACATTGAATTGAGTGCTTCAGCGTCCAGCTGTGCCACTGTAACTTTGAGCTTAACACTTATGCTCTTAACCTTTTCATGACCAGACTAAGACTGAGCAGCAGTGAAAGAGGCCTATTTTAAAACACAGTGAGGTAGAGAGAGAGAGGGAAATGGCGAGACACTCACAGTGCAGCCACTGAGCGGGTCCTTCATCTTGAATCTGTGGACGTCTGTTGACTTTGCACTGGAAACTTTGCCCTCCCCTCCTTCAAGTCATGCATGCGGAAGTCACCTGTGTCCCCCATCCACCAATGCCTGCCGCTCCTTGCCAGCCTGGGATTTACCTTATAGGCTAGAGAGTGAGCCAATAAAGCACGGGAACAGCTCAAGCAGAATAATTGTGTGTCATTTCAGTGAGTGTAAAATAGCCCATTAACCGGAGTAGTGCAGAGTGACAATGTATTCAGACACAGTTCCAGACATTCAGTAGGGGGTGTAAGAGCTAGATTCTGGTCCTTTTTTTCATGGCTAGGACTAAAGCACAATTACTGAAATAAAAGAAAACACAAAGCACACAAAATATTCAATGTGCTGGGATTTGTCATGTTTATTCAAAATTCATGGCAACATTGTTTCATTGTCTCTAACATTTTTTTTTTTATTTCCACTGTTTTTCATAAAAGCAGAGAAATCCTGCCCTCTTAAATACTGTGAACATTTTTGACATCATTGTAAACCATCTGCACTGGCAAAAGTGCATAAAGTGTGTGTGTGTGTGTGTGTGTGAGTGAGAGAGAGGAGGGCATTCGATTGCAGCTTCCCATTGGACAAACTGCTTGGGGGGTACTGAATACTGAATCTATCTGTGGAAGAACCTTTCTGTTTCAAATCACAAGCACTAACTGAAGCTTTCACAACAATCCTGTCCTGGCTAACATAAAAAACAGGCAACAGACATTACTGTTCCCTCATTAAATTCATCCTAAAAGCAAACTGCGATTGAGGCACACCATCATTATTATCTGGCATCGCACCCGGGCCTGTAGAAATTGTAGTTTGCCAAATCTATGCATACACCCAATGATCAACTAAAGAGAGATTTTAATTCAACAACTAGAATTGTAATACTTTATTAAATCAGTATCCTCATGCAAACAGACTCTGAATCACATAACTGTTTGGGTAGGAGATATCACTTCCACCATCTCTCTTCTCACCATATGTAGTATTAACCAAGTAGAAGTATGACCAGATATAAGTGCAGTGCAAATCATTTTCAAAATGATATACACAATCCTATGGAAGTGCTCAATGCACTGACTGCTTGAATAAGAACTGTCTGCATCTCCAGCATACAATTGCAATTCAGCTCATGTCAACTCGATGCATTTAAATCTTATGGCAGGGCTAGGATGACTTAAATACTTATCCCACTAGGACGATCTGTAGTACCTGCACTGGATTTTTAACTAACTAAATAATGCAATTCAGTAGGCTATAGCAAAACAATAGGGCCCCAGTGTAGACTCGGTCAGCAAAAGTTGTTAGGGGACACACTATGAAGTGATTTGCATTTGATTATAATTGGATAGTAGACAAATAACATAATAATGTTATAGTAACTTCACACACATATATCATTGTTACTGATTTTCTAATTTACAGCATCCTGGTGGACCATGTGTGTTTGTATATCATCCTGTAGTGGTCTGTCGAGTGTCAACACACAATCATTTCTATGGCGACTAAGAGGGACACGGCTGATCTAGCAAAGGGGCGGTCAGGCATTCCAGGCCAATCCAGTTTCTACGGTGCGCAGCCAGGGACAAAACTTCTACTGAAGGAGTTCACACTTTGATGGACAGGTGAACAGCACGGTGGATTCTGTGGATATCATGACTGCGTCACTTTTGAACACTGACAGCAAAATGATTTAAAAGACGATGCAAAAAAAAATAACAGTATATACACATATATAAAAATACACATATATAAAAATAAATAAATACAAAGACACTGACGCAAGATAAACTTCTTCCCATAATTCCACACTACACAGCAGCATGCTTCGTATGATAAAAGTGGAATGCTTTCATTCGCTGGCTAATGAAAAAGTGGGCGATACCAACAATAGTGCAATGATTGTGCAATGATTTTTTTTTAAAATCCCACCGCTATAATCAGGTGCACAAGAATGCAGATAAAGGAGAGCAGATAAAGGAGAAGAGAGCAAAACAAAATTAAACCATAGCAAACAAACAAACAAACAAACAAACAAACAAACAAACAAACAAACTGCATTCACATATCTTTATGAAGAGCTTCCAGTACCAGACGGGCAATGTTGTTCATGTATTCACACGCAAAGGTTATCAGGAGCACTGCTGGGGCCCGAGGGCTCCTGCTCCAGTGCCTATGAGTGTCTGACTGTGGGTGGGTCAGTGGTCTTCGTGGCAGGGCGTGCCCGACAGGTACCCGTTGGTGCCGTGGGCTCCGTTGGTGCCATTCGAGGAGTTGCTGTGGTGCTTGTGGGATGGAGGTGGTGCCGCTTCATCCTCGTCCGAGCTGGACTCGATGTCGCTGCGGTCATCCTTTGACACCTACGGGGAGAAAGGCCACGTCATGTAATCATGTTATCAGAGTGTTTTTGTCTGGTGCATGCTAATTAATCTTATGACTCAAAATGGAAGGATTAGGTGTGGAGCACTTACTAGGCTTATCTTATGTAAGTCACATTCACTTGTTATCATGAAATGTGTATCATTTTTGTCCAACAAGACACCCAATAACCCCTCTATCTACCACTTAGACGTTTATTTGCATTTGGTCCACTTACATGTAAAGGATTCCATTTCCCAGCCTTGGAGATGAGCAGGTTAGCACATGGGACAGAGAGAGGCAATGTCAACAGAAGAGCTATTTACACTGGAGCAACACTGTTAATGGTTTAGAAATGGATGCCTGCATATGCCTCCTTCTATCAATTCTGCACGCTCTGGAGTAAAACATAAGGCTTTCAAATGCGTGATGTGCATAAAACATACATCAGGAAGGGGAGAGGAGTAAGAAAGGAGAATAATAAATGGCTTATCCCCCAAAAGTTTAGTTGACCAAGGAAGACAAACTACAAAAAACTCTCTGTACGCTCACTGTTTTCCAGAGAAAATTCAACCCCAGGCAAAAACACAGACTTACAATGGCATTTGTATTGATTTAAATATGTCAAAGGTCTATGACCCTGTAATACAATGCTTAATCCACATCACTATTGTGCCCAGACTCAAATGTTGACATACATGAGACCACAAGCTCCCCAACTCCGGGCAAGAATCCCTGTTCCTCTGATATCTGTGCACTGCCTTGGGTAAACTATTAACAAATGTATTCCATATGTGGCCAAGATGAGAGAACTCGGAGAGATAGAGTTGTAATCGCATGCCATTTAGGAGGAGGAGGTGGGCCTGGGCCTTATCCTTACCTTGCCCCTGGAGATGGCTCTGCAGGCAATCCTCACTATGAGGTAGGACCAGAAGGTATGCAGCGCCTGCAGCAGCAGCAGCAGCAGGTTGAAGAGCCACCAGGATGGGAACGGACCCACAATCTCCCAGCTCTCAAACAGCGTGCTGTTCAGAACCCTGCAGAGGGAGGGCAGCAAAGAGACTCACTCAGTTATGTGGGTGAGGACTGAGAAAAAGAATGAGGTATATGTTTTGTGTGTGTGTGTGTGTGTGTGTGTGTGTGTGAGTGTGAGTGTGAGTGTGTGTGTGTGTGTGTGTGTAGGGATGTCTGCGTACAAGATTTTTATTAAATCCTGCACGAGTGATGGGCATAAAGAGTTACATTGAGAGAGTGATTTAACAAGCCAAGTGTCCACTAGCATTGTCAGCTTCAGTGAAGAGCTCATCTCAAATCCCCTTCAAGAAATCTGATAGCATTTGTATAACCTCGATGAATCTTCTCCCGCTTACATTATTGAAAAGGCTGAATCCATTCATGGTGCGAGGGAAGATGCCAGAGACCCAGGCGGCTCATCCATGCTGGCCCTGGACGTGCCGAGTCTGCCATAAAAGCGATACGTGGAGAGAGACGTGCCGGGCATGGCGTATCTGATTATCCACCCTGCCTCGCCATGATGCTGTGTTCCCCAGTCTGTCCCCAGACCTAGCTTGCCCAGTGAAGACAGCACTAGCGGCTTTTGGCATTTGCCGAAGCGGGAAGCCGCCCAGGGCGGCATTTTTTTATGACACATGGGGAGCGGCATCGGAATATTTTTTTAGCTTTCATTTGCGCTAATCAGTTTTCTATTGCTCATTTGCACATCAATCGTATGTCAGGAGAGTTCCATTATCAGCATCATAGTTGGCCCCACAAGACTTCCTTTTTAACATTCCATATGTTATCTTAATGCAGAGAAAGTAGATTGGGAACCAAATAGAATGTTCAAGCATTGTTGAAAGGGTCTATAGGCTACTTTGCAGGCACCCGTGAGTTTGAGCATGCACACCATGTTCTCCATCACTACCTGTCAAGAACCTCTCCCGATTTGCAGTGGTCTTAGGATATCGTGATTAAAATACGAGTCTCGCTCCATGACCGTAATCAAACCTGAGACACTTGCGCCAGCGTGTCATTTCAGGGCGAGACGAGAGGAGGAAGGGAATGCTAATTTGAGGAAACGAGTGGAGAGGAGCGCAGCAGAGGAGACGCTTGGATGTCGGGCTAAGTGGTCAGACACAGACACAGACACGCACACACGCGCACACACACACACACACACAGCACCAGCGGAGCAGTCTGGACCGCTGGAAGACGAGCAAGATCTAGGTCAGAACATTAGCGGCTGCTCGGCCCCCAAGCAACAACTCATCTACCCCAGACGGAGGCTTCTCTTCAAGCATGTGGGGTCCAAATGACATGCCCCCTCGACATCACTCTGCTGAGGGGTGTACCTGAGGTTTCGAAGTGTGGAACGCGTACACATACACAGAGTGACATCTCACTTTTTTGCTTTCAGTGAGACATACACCTTGACAGGCCAGTCCTCAGGTGTTCCTTTAGATTTGGTGATGATTTAGTAGGAGGCTTGAAGAGGGATAAACATGAACCATCGAGGACACGAGCTCAGAGGAGGTAAACTCTCGCAGAATCAGATACAGAAACCATGGCAACAGAGACACTGCAATGATACATAGGCTGGCGAGCAAGAGAAAATAAAGAAGTATCAGACAGCAGTGAGACACCTCAGGGTGAGAAAGGGGGGTGGGGAGGGGGGAGTGTGTGTGAAATGCAGGAGTGTTCAGCTATAGATGGCGGCCTTCCTCTAACTACAAGGTCTCTCAGAGTCGGGTAAACATCTACACGGTCTCATCATTTGACTGGCATCGTACAAGGCATTGTCATCTGGGACCAATTACCATTTGAATGGGTACAGATGAGCCATGTTATTGAACAACAAGAATCTCTCTAGAACTGCAAGACTGTCCAAGTGTAGAGATACACTGAAAAGATGGAAACACAGTACAATAGCCTCACAGGCACTCAATGCTGGCCAATCAGAAGGCAAGAAAAGATCTGCCACCATTGCAGGCATGTGTTTTTTCATCATCTCACTACAAGAGAAGTCATCACACAGACATTACATGAAGAAACAGCCATTAAAATCGCTTCCATCATTGCTCATCGGTTAGTGCTGCTTTTGTATCTATGGCAACAGGCCCCTTTGACAAGCGGGTGGCGGTCAGAAAGTGGATTTGATTGAGGAGCGGGCGCCAAATACAGTGAGTATTGGTTTTGTGTTTGGGCCAGTGTCAGTACACGATCCGTATCGCCTGCCAGATCCGTTTTATTATACATTCTCGTTCTCTGGATAGGTAATACTGACAATCGCGCAAGCGTAGAACCGATCATGTAGTGTCGTAAACCATCGTAAAAGACGTTGAACTTCTGCGCATGCGCAAGATTATGCGCATGCGCAGAACGGATCTGGCAAGCGGTACGGATCGTGTACTGACAGCCAGCGCGGGAGCTGCAGCAGTGCAGGAGCGAATGAATGCTGCACGCAACTCTCACGTCCTGTGGGTTTTAGCACAGACACCCTGTCGAGCCTGTCGGTGCTGTTAACCGTCTGTCATGGCCAGGCCACAACTCTTGCCCCTGACAGCTTAACTTCCTGCACACTGTACCACAGAGAGGACAGGAGAGGAGAGGTGGGGGGGGGGGGTGAGAGAGACAGAGGCTGTTTCTCAAAGTCGAGGATCCTCGAGGATTCGTGCTTTGTAGAATTGAGCCAAACGACGAGTCAAATCCTTCAAAAACGAGGGAAGGCTTCTTCTTAGCATTCGGAAAACACATAATGTAACATCCTTTAAATAAATAAATAATAATAAGGACCCCACCTTGATTTTGAGAAACAGACAGAGACGGAGAGAGAGACAGAGGGCCAGATGTATGTATATTTGCGAATGTAGCGCTATCAGCGCCATTGGCCAACCCGCAGAAACCGCACGCTGTGATTCTTCAGTTTACGTGGTATTTATCAAACCTGCAGTAATCAGCGCCTTTCTCCACCCCCTACTGCAAGTTGCGAACGTTCACAGCTGAACGGCATACTTCAATCACAGTTGAATGAAGTTAACTGATGACAACATTAAAAGGAATCAAACGTTTAGCGATCATGAAATAATACAATAAATGATAAGATGTCAACAAGCAGGAAGATAATGAAGAGCAGTAGTTCTACTCAAATTACTTGTGCACGTAAGCTATGGAAGATTGGTCAAATCTAGCAAGTACAAATACTGTAGGGATACTGTAAGTGGATGACATGAAAGTGAAAGTAAGACATTCGAAAGGCCAACAAAAGTTAAAGGTAGCTTTTGATATAGTACAAAGATGCAGACAAAAAATCTGCGCTTTTACCTCAGTGCGGCCTGTTTGTACATACCTCGCCATGTTTTTACGCGCAACAAAGTATTTTTTGCCAAACAAATACACCTGAAGTGGCCGCAAAAATTTTAGTACATCTAGCCCAGAGAGAATACAGGGAACTGGGGAACAATGGAAGAAAATGAACAATGAGCCACAGCAGACAGAAACAGTGCAGGAAAATGCTACTGGAGATGAAAAACAAGAAACGTGAAAAAGGAACAAGTGTGTGGGTCTGTGCATAGAGTAAGAGAGTAAAAGACTGAGTGTGAGTGAGTGAGAGAGTGAACGGGAGTACTTGTGTGAGAGAGTGAGAATATGCTCAGGACAGAAGACAGAGCGAGGAGCCGAGAGAGAGTTATGCTTACCAGACAGGGAATATGCCGAGCCTGGAACTCATGAAGACCAAAGCAAACATGACAAATAGCAGGTTGCAGAGCTTCTGACATTTGGCATAATTGGCCATTTTAGCTGCCTGCAAAAGATAAACACAACCTTTCACATTTGCACTGTAACAGCAATTCCAACTGGCAATCACAGCCACATGAAACATTACCAAATTAAATAGCACAATGCATCTGAGGAATCCAATGCATGTGTAAAACATTTGTTATCACACCTTAAGTCATTATGATACAGAAATACCAATGGTAAAAAGTTTTGGAGTTGGTTAAGGAGAAATGTATTTTACTTTTACAAGTTTGCCCAAGTCTTGTGTCTGAGGTGAAAGAGGCGTGTGAGGATGTGCATGTGTGTGTGTGTGTGTGTCAAAATGTGTGTATACGTGTGCCCACCTCCAGGAGCACGTCTGAGGCATCGTGGAGACACATGACCAGGGTGCCAACCCGCACCATGTTGTTGACATAGGAGAAGGTGATGAGAGCAATGGTGGCCAGGTGGTGCATGAACATGAGCAGGAAATCCTGAGGAGGAAGTAGAGCAGTGAGCATGTAAACACATGACACATGGAACACACTACTCACTCTCACACTACTGGGGATGGACACATTTTGTCAACAACAGACACAATTTCACACACACAAAATAACACTTAACAACTGTACAGAAACTGGTAAAACAACAGTAAAATACCTAATAACACATAATGTGAAAGATTAATGGCTTGATGTGTAGTATACACTACTTTATTACTTAAGTGGTATCACAAACCTGCACAAGAAAGTAAACCAATAATTATTCAGTACCCCACGAACAAGCAAACACATTTGCACGTATTAACAATAGTCACTACTCAAAGCTCCTCTAGTCTGGCCAATGTACTACTACTACTGGGGATGAACACAGGTGACACGAGAGTGGATGCTCTCCTGTTGCATCATTGGACTGTGGAAGCCCAGCGCAGAGCAGGCAGTATAAGGCTAAGCCGAAAGCAGGAGGATGAGGATGTGGAAGAGGAGGAGGAAGAGGAGGAGGAGGAGGAGGAGGAGGAGGATGAAGAAGACTGGCAATGTGTGAGCTCTGGAATGGAAGTGAGGCAAGAGAGAGCGGAGGGGCAACATACTGGAGCTTTGGCAGGGGGGGGTGGAAGACCTTCCTCAATGCGTGGTGTTTTTGTGCATGACAGAACTGAAAGGAGAGAAGAAAACAAACAAACAAACAAACAGACATAAAATCATGCCAACAGTCATCAAAGACCAATGAGAGCGCACAAGGGCCATTAGATCAAAGTCAAACGATAACAGCAACCACGTGGCAACCATGTGGTTCGCATGGCCAAGGCTGCTCTAGAGAGAAGAGAAAGAGAGAGAAAGAGAGAGAGAGAGAGAGATCAAAATTGAAGAGAGAGCAAGAGAGAGAGAGAGAGAGAGAGAGAGATCAAAATTGAAGAGAGAGCAAGAGAGAGAGAGAGAGAGAGAGAAAGAGAGAGAGAGAGAGAGAAGGTGGAGAGGTGACGACAAAACAGATGCAGATGCTGATGAAGGTACATGCACGCTGTAGGCCTCCGAGCCTCCAAGGGGCAGACTGGAGTCAGAGGTCAGCCTAGATGCGGCGGTGTGCATCTCACCACGGAGAGCACGAGATGCAGTCATGCGCAAAAAAGAGCAGGCTCAAGAATCGGCTTTCCCTCTCGTTCTAAACTGGGCCTTATAGTTCTTGCAGTTTGGTGCTTGATCATTCAAGACTTGTATCTGTATGTAACCTTTATGTGGTGAGTGAAGCGCATCAAAAGCAAGCACATTGAAAGCTGCATTATAGAAGGAAATCAGAAGATGTCTAGCTAGACAGCGAGGAACCTTTCCCATACTAGACAACTCTCTTGAGGAAAGCACACACATACTGCTCTATATTTGGTTTGCTACACTTCCAAAGCATGACTGAGAACTGGGGATGAGTGAGAGTTATATATATAGAAAAATCCCTCTTGGACAGGTCAAGGCTGCTAAGTGGCCATCTATGAATTAGCCTGCTTGAAAAAAAACAAAACAATTCACCACAAGATGAGAGTGGACATCAAATTATGGATATTTTACTGCATCAGCGCAATCGCAGCCAAACACACCATTAACCCAAAATGCAAACCAACCCAGCTACAGGGTCCAGGACCTTTTATTTAAATCTTAAGACAACACGCAAGCTTCATCTCCAACAGGGCATCTGCTTGTCCAAATCACATTGATGGTAAGTGCAGGACAGACTCTAACGTGAGCAGAAGTGGAGTGTCGTGGGCGGATGATAAACATCTGTCATTTCATCACATTCTAAAACCCCCACACACATACACCAAACAGGTTACATGAAGATGTGTTGAAACCACCACTACCACCATTAGCATAGCACCCCATCTCTTGCAGAGAAAAACAAGATATCTAGCGTTTTCTTTCGTTAACTCAATTTGTGTCGACAGGGACATCACGGCCACCACCACCACTAACCTACGATCGAAACCTCATAATTCCGGAGAATGTCTAAAGGAAACCATGATGCGTGTTGCGCCCTGTTGTTAACCTACCTTTCTCCTGATGTCTGTAAACTGTGAGAAGAGCAGGGACAGGTAGAAGGAGAGCTGCAGAGTATAGTAGTAGTGTAGGTCTACCGTGAGAGCCTGGAATACAAAGGACACAAAGCGTAAGAGAACGAATGACACCCACTTCCACCATCAGACACCTCCAGATATGCCCGGGGACAGCAGGAGCAAATAAGCAATGTCTGGCTCAATACTACACAAAACAACCAAATCTCAGGCGGTGAGCAGCTTGTCTACTGTGAGCAAGTGTAAACATTTAGAATACTCGGTTACAGAGAATCATACACACAGGACCCTGCTTTCATTCAATCTGAAGTAAAAGAAAGCAAAAAGGGTCTCTTTCTGTGCTCACCTGATACGGGTAGTTGTACCAGCACTCTCTAGTGTTCCACAGCCATGGGGCCTGAGGAGACAGAGAACAGGAGCAGGATATCACTGAACAGCTGGAGACAACAGGGTCTCACAACGACTTCCACTAACAGCAATTAGTCACAGGGGGGATTTCAAGGTGCTCGCCAATTCAGAGGAGCCTGGAGAACAGTGAGTAATCAGACGTCTGTGAAGACACTTGTAGGACTGCACTGTACCTATACCATATTAAAACAAGAAATACAAAAATACCACACCACCTACATAGACCAGAAAATAACACCACCAAAAATAACTGGGTCTAGGGACAAAATGTCAGAAGACAACCCACTGATGGTGAAGAAAGAACATGTCTATTTTTACTGCTGTCAATTCAGATCTATGAACCACTGTGCAAATGCAACCAAAAACTGTCTATTGTGAATGAGGGCTGACTACCTGATATTGTAAGAAGTTGCAGCACTGCTGTAAAAAAAAGTATATCTACACTTTCACTCTACAGAGACTACACACCCTGAAATGACAAACTGGAGCACTACTGTAATGTGTGTGTGTGTGTGTGTGTGTATGTGTGTGTGTGTGTGAGGTCTGTTTAGCCATCACTGAGACTGAAAACTACATAAAAAAAATCACCTAATGAGCTGCCACCTCATCTAGCTCCGGGGCCTAGAACACAGTACTGGCTGCTCTGTGTGAGTCTCCTTGAACTACCTGCTCTAGCTTCTCATGGCCTAAATCAGAGACACAGATAGAGAGAACAGAGACCAGGCTGCTCTTCAACCACACAACAGTCGTGTATGCCATTCATGATGACAGATCACTGATGTTCAATAGAGAACACTTACAGGGAGGCTCCACGAGGTAGCCTACATACATGCACCTGAAGCGGTCTGTTTGCCAAGCATATTCGGCAACAGTTGGCTTCCACTATAATCAATTAAATTAGCTACACCAGAAGCGATACCACCGTGCCTACATCCAACAAAATTAGACCAGCGTTCTAAAACTAATTTTACACTCCGCGAACGTAGTGCTACAATTGCACACCCAAGGTAGCCTAGCTAATACCCTGAGAATGTAAGCTGGTAGCAACAACACGTTGAGTATATTAAATAGTAGACACTATCCCTGAGTGGGTATGAGTATCCTTAAATTGAACAGACCCTAACAAACAGATCAACGCCCATTAGAGGGAGATCCTAAATGGAGGCAGTAACTAATGATGTTCTACACAGAACTGACACTGCTTCTGCACTCCTCCATGCAGGGCAGGGCAGGACCGTGCCAGTGTGAGGCATGGCAAGAAACCTCGTACCAACGCTGTGCAGAGCCCCCCCCCCCCCATCTCCCCCTCCTCCAGGCCTGCTACTATTAATGAGTCCCACGAGAGAGCTGGCACTGACAGCTACCCGCTGAACTCATTCGCAAAAGTGCTTCGTCATGCAAGATGCTTCCAATGAAGGAGCCAGGCCCCCTCAACGTCTCCCATGATTACGGCTCTCTGGCCCCAGTCAATCTCGCCATGGACAAATATCACTTCACCATAACCATATTTCACACAGGACAGGACTATTTCTACCAGCCCCACTGGATTAAACAAATACAGCACTGTGCACATATGTGGCTGACATTTCTCAATGCAATCTTAGTTCAATAAATGGACACAGCCCTGGCAAGAGAGCTAGGGTGACATTACACTGTTAAGACAACACAGAAATACCACAGACGATAAGCAAAAGCATTAGATAAATATCACAGACTCTGTTTCACCATATCTTAGTTATTTTAAAGTAAAGGAATTAGACATGCACTCTATGGTATGTCAACACAAAGACTTTCAAACTGAACACAAAAAATATGCACAAAAATATGGAAGGCGGATTATGGACACACTGAAGAAGTTAAATATATGCATGTTCTATGCTTCAGAACAGCCTGTAAGAAGCTCATTACATACAGTATTAGGCTTTTTAGGCTTACCTTTTTAAGAAAGCGGACTCCATAGGTGAATATGTAGAGGTAAAATGTGAATCTCCACCTGAGGACAAACAGAGATAGCTGTCAGATCAATCATTTCTGGTTACCAGAGTGCATACTCCCTCTCGTGGCATAAAACTATCATTTTGGAAATAGCACACTCAGAAAGTATCTCCCGGGTGCTGCACGGTGGCAACCAGCAGCGCATTTTGTTTGTCTCCTAAAAGTCTCCTAAATAAACAAACAAAAATATATACATGATAGATTCCAATATATACTAACTAATAATGATTTTTTTCATTTATATATAGATATTTTATAGATCAGTGGCGCCATCCAAATGAAATGAGCATGTCACTGGTGGTGTTTTCCATGACCGTGTGATTTCAGTCGGTGATTCAGTGTTAGGATGTCACAGTGCACAAAATCAGTAATGTAACTCCCACTCCTCTGTTCTGTGCTACAGTGCAGCAGTTCTGCTCGGCTCTGCTCTCTCTCTGTCTCGGTTGAGAAACCTGAAAAAAGGCCACGACACACAGGCCCTCAGTGCACTTCAATCCTCTGAGTCACGCAGTTCAGCTGTGTGTTTGCGGAGGAGCAACGGACCCAAAAGCCTCAGATCTTCCATCCACATGCAGGCGTCTACTCTTAACCTACTGGGCACTTTTGAAAAAACAACACCAGGACGAAGACATTACTCAGCCAGAATCTAGTTGCCAATGTTCTCGTTTGAAAAGGCCACTGAATGGAAGAGTACAAAGCTGACGTATTGTGTTACAGTGCGCTATAAAAGGATGTTTCAGAAAATAGAAAAGCATTGGCAAAAACATGGCTTTTATCTGGGAACAATTCGTGGTCAAAGCTGCTTCAGTTCTTTTGTCTCTTGATTTAATATGCTGATTAGTTGACCACCTGTGTGTGTGTGTGTGTGTGTGTATGTGTAGTGGCCAGTGCTACGGCTATAGCTTGAGGTGCCCTCTGTCATGCTGGCTGGATGGATGAGTCACAAAGGGTCCAGATGCCACCGCATCAGTGCCTGTCACACAGCAGGGGCTCTGCCAACTCCTGCCCTGGGAATTACATAACTCCCCAGAGACCCGCACACACACACACACACACACACACACACACACACACACACACACACACACACACACACACCAACCTCACTGCCCCCTCACCCACACAAGCACACACATACACTACATAGATAGATAGATAGATAGATACTTTATTGATCCCCTGGGGAAATTCAAGAAAAAAAAAAACATACCACACAAGCACACACTATACTACACACAACACACACACACACACATACACTACATACCAGATCCCTGCTCCTGCCCCGACACATTACACACCTCAGCCCTAACACACCGCAGACGCCCTGCCACCCCCTTATCACACACACACACACACACACACACACACATTCCCTGCACCTACCCACCGGACGCTTCACACCAGACTCAGAGTGTGATTGGAAAGGGCCCCCCATAACCATTTCTAACCATTTCCCAGCCTCGTGTCACAGACACACAATGAACAAAGCGAAGAGGGAGAGACTTCAGTCACCGCTTGGTTGACGTACAGGTGAGGTGAAGGGGAGAGTGGCGACAGCCTGATCAAACAGGATGCCGCATGGTTCCGTTTACTCTGCGGTGGTGATATCACACACACACACACGATAGAGATAGAGAGATAGAGAGAGAGAGAGAGAGAGAGAGAGACAGACATGCCCGAACCTTCACCTCTAGCTTTCACTAAAGCTCACAACCGGCACTATTATGTAAAAAAAGCAGACTTATTTGTCCTCCCGCCAAAGGCTTAGCTTTCTCAGTGATCCTGTGTCTCAGATAGGTCCACAACAGCTTTGGAGGGGACCATTTGTCATGTCGGGCTAAATCGATTCTGACCTTTTCGTAAAACAGACCAGTCGAAGGGAGGAGTGAGAGTCTGGACAGTCTGCTGCCCAGGTGCTGCACAGATAATGTCACCGTCTTGTCTGTGCCACTGTAAGGCAACAAACGCTGCCAATATCCTCACCCGGTGCTAGATTGGGTTAGTTGCTGTGCAACCGGTGAGCCAAGGGGCTGTCTGGGAGAGTTGTGAGGGTTTGGCGTCCTTTCAGAACAGAACTATTAATACAATCACCATAACTCCCAACGCCCATTACACTGACTGCAAAATTTGTTTGCGAACAGGCATGGCTTGTGCTGAGCAGCCAATCCCCAGGTCCTTAAACTGTTTTCCGCTTAAGACGACCTCAGCAATTTATGAAAGGACTGCTTGAGTCGGTCGGACAGGGGTGTGGGAAAACTGAGTTTGAGGACTCGAGGGTGATCAAAGGAGCCAGAGAGGCTAGGGGAAATGAATCGGCAATAGAGCTTTAATTAGAGTCCAATAACGAACACAAAGCAGGTGAAAAAGGGGAGAGAGAGACAGCCATGAATAAATCACCAGCTGCTGCTCCTTCGCTGAGGTGAATCACTGCAGCAGAGCAGGAGACGAGCGAGCGAGCAAGTGAGAGGGAGAGAGAGAGAGATAGAGAGAGGGTGAGAGAGAGAGAGAGAGAGAAGTCAGCCAATACTGCAAGCAACACCAGCCGTGCACGCTGTGGAATGCAAACGTTTCTATGGTGTTTCTATGGTGACTCAAAATATTACTTATGTTAGGTGGGTGGTCAGAGAAATCCATTCTTCCCCTGCATGTTCTGTGTATTCAGTTAGCCAGCGCTGCAGCAACACAGTGGAGACCAATTTAGAGAAGAGGTTTCTTAGTGGAAGACACTGAACTGCATTTCTTCATTTTTTTTGTTTGTCACACTAATATCAGCTGTGCATGCACTATTCTATCATGTGCAGTGTCAAGCTGAACATGCAGTGGCATCATTTACACTCTTCTTGCCACTCACTTCAAAGTTCTTATGTAAACTTTTTGCCCTGGAAAAATCATTTTAATACCATAGCATTCTGATAGGACTTTTTGGATGTACAAGGAGTTTGCAGACATCCCAGATTTCCACAAAGCAAAAAAAATGTGCCCTTGACATTTCAAAGCACAAGTGGATTTATATTCAGCGATCTTCAGGGAGGTTTTTCTGCCTAAAAATAAGACAGCAAAGAGTGGAGGAACAGGGGTAAGATCACTGCAGACTCGCAGACAAACCTTGCCTGACACAGGGGAATAGAGCTGGCAGACAACCCGGATAAAATAGGTTGGGAAATAAGTGGCTCTGGTCACCATCTCATAGCCCCCGCCGATCCTCAACAAAAAAGGCCTGGCTCCACTACCTCTGTTGATTTCGTGAAACGAGGAAAACCCACGAGTCCTAACTACTTTCCCCCAAAAATCAAATAAATAAATACAAAGACAGAAACTCTCTGGTCGCCGGCGTCATCCTCATCCCATCCGACACATGCAGCTGTGAGGCCGAACGCATTCATTACGGGGGATTACCGGCGAGGGCCGCACAGCGGGGCTTATTCGGGGAGATTGGCGCGAGCCGGTGGGACCTGGGGACCAGAGCAGTGTCATAGACGTCCCATTGTTCCGCTGTAATCTGTCAAACTGCACACGGAACCGACGGCATCTGATTCGCCGCGACACATGGGGCTATTTTGGGGAGATTTGGGCTGCAGACTTTCTCTCAGAGTGACACTGGCGGTGGAATTTGGCCAATGGTTTGGAGCCTGGCTGGCACTCTGGAGAAGTTAATGAGAAGTTTATAAAAGTCCTACTGTATGTGCAGAGGCACGTAGTGAGTGACAGACTGCAGCCCTGTGCTGTTTATGGTCTTCGCATTTCTCTGGATTTTTTCAGGCTAAATATGACCTTTATATGGTGGCACACTGTCAGAGACCGCACACTGCAGAAATGACTTGTCCAGTGGTTAGAAAAACAAGCTTCCTTTGTATTTCGGACTTTGTGACTTCCAGACTACACAACAGTGCAACCAAAACAGCCTGAACGAAAATAAATGTGGGCATGAAACCACTGAACCAATAAATCAAGCCGAAAAATGGGAATGCCACCGTCATTGTCTGAGAAGTGCATTCTTCCTGAAAAGCCTCACATCCTCTAGGATTGCGCGACATCATCTACAGAACCAGTTGGTACAGTGACTAATCCCCAGACTAACTCGGTCAGTCTCCCCACTGGGGATGGAACCTTGAGGCCTTCCAGGCAGCCTCCTCAAACCACCGCCACCCACTCCCGCTCCATGGAATGTTGACGGCTAAGCTGCAGAGACAAGGTTTTTTTCTTTCTTATTTTCCCATTTGTGTTTAAGCTTACATGTATGTAAGCCATCAACAGTCACTGTGTAAAACACACACACACTCTCCTGCAAAGGCTAAACTTGTAGGATGCCAAATGACTTGGTGATACATATGCAATGACTTGAAACTAATGTAAATTCGGATCGGTCTCAACTACTCCCACTGTGCATGATAAAGCATGAAAGTAATCTTTGAAAAACACACATGCACATTTGAGTCATTGAAAAAAGTGTCAATATTTCCAAATTTCACTGTGGACTATTTCACCTTGAACTGTTTTGGTAAGACCACTATCCTTATATTGCTCCCTCTCCTGAGCCAAAAAATCCAAGTGCAGCCTGCACTGGAGGATCTGCCTCTCTGAATGCTCCAGTGCCTGCCTCTCTGATGCCCAGTCTGGGAGGATGAGAGATGGGCAAGGGTCCACACCACTGCTCCCTCAGTCACCAGCCACAGGGGATGATACACTGTGTCCATTTGTTATTAGAGCTGGGAATCATTAGTGGGCTGGTGACTTTACTTTTCAATACTTCAGGCTAATCTGATTGTGTAGTCATGGGCCAGGCTTACTTTTCCGGTAAGATAATACCGCAATTCATTAATCTTTTGCCCTGCAAGACCCTGACAGCATTTCCCTCTTTGTAAGTCTAAGGTTGTTTTACACCTTTGGGAAACTGTAAAAGCAATGCATTGTATTGCCCTAGTGAACATCCAGATGTATTTAAGATATTTATAATTAAATAATAAAAGTCGATACTTGTCATTTGACACTTGCCAAAATACTAGATGCTGAACTGTATCGATTGTTTCCCCTTCAGCCCTTCTTGATATGCAGAAATAAATGGAGCTTCCAAATCGACAAAGCTCGTTCTTAGGTCCAATTGATATGCATGCTCAATCAAACTTAGCAAACGGGAATGGCATAGGCTCTTAACCAAATACGTCCCCTAAGCATCAGTCACCTCAAATCGCAACAGAATCCATCATGTGGGCTGATGTGTATGCATGAGGAGGGGTGGGGTGGGATGGGGCTTTCTGCTAGGGGAGGTCATGTGTAAGTAAGAAGAGGCTCCCTCACATGCTCTCGCAGAAGCGGGCCAGGGTGCTGGGCTTCTCCTGGTTGCGCCGCTGCCGGAACCAGCGCTGAATGGTCTGCACGTTCCAGTCCAGCTGCTTAGACAGCCCTTCTAACCTCTTCTCATCTGGGTGCTGGAGGAGTGGGGAGGGGGTGTAAAAACAAAAGAAGACAAGACAAAAATATCATTCAAAGCCTTTTTTTCAGAAATGAGGTCAAAATTGACAGAATAAAATAGCCACATTAACCCCACTTATACATGTCTTAGGGCACTATGTCTCAGTGGGATTAACGTTTATTCTGTCATTTTTAATGTGTTTACAGGGCTCTAGTGTAAGTGAGAGCGCACCACGACCCCGTGACATGATGCTCAGGTCAGAATAGAAGCCCCTCAAACGGAGACCAAGGTGAGAGCAACAGGGCCAGTGCAGCCTCCTCTCCAGAGGCGCTATGCCGCGCGCTCGGCCTCCTTCAGTCGAGGAGGTGAGTGTCTTCAAGGCCGCGGCTCCTACCTCCTCCTGCCTGCTGCTGCTGCTGGGTGCTGTCTCCGCCATGCTCAACATTTGTCAAGGAAACTTGGTTCTGAGCGGGGTCCAAAAATAGCCGCGGCTGTGCGTCAGCAGACGAAGGCACAGATAAAAGGGAGGAGATCCAGCCGTCCCTGTTTTTCTTGGGTCCCACTGTTCACTGTTCAGTCATTCACACAGTTCTCATTAACTGTGTGTGTGCTTGTGTGTGTGTGTGTGTGTGTGTGTGTGTGTGTGTGTGTGTGTGTGTGTGTGTGTGTGTGTGTGTGTGTGTGTGTGGGGTGTGGGGGGGAACTGGTCTTGCGTGAATGTTGTGAGAAATTTAAGGCCTTGTTTTTGAAACTGACATTTTTCACATCTCTGTGGCTAGACACCTTACCTTGGTGATGGCAGTGAAGACCTTCTCCAGGATGGCATTGGGCTGAGCCTTCTGTGGTCCGTTGGCTTGGATTTTCATTCCCAGGGCACATGGTCTCGCAATAAACCTACAGTAAGAAATGGATAGATTCATCACTAGGCCCACACAGAAAACCTTCTAAATTTGTCCTTTCACAGTGGCTTGGGAGAGTGTAATTTCCAGGAAAGAAAATGTGCCACTCATTCTTGAGAACTAACAGTTTTCTGTTATCTCTCTTTCCATCCTGTCAGTATCTCTTCACTGAGGGGGGAGAACTTAACCACATTATCTAGATCGAGACACAATACAGATGAGATGTTGCTCTGCATCTTTATCAAAACGATGGCTCGAAGACAGAGACGATAAACATCTCTGGGTCTGAGGCCAAATGAATGCCTCAGCATTGTCCTACCCTAGCAGAGATGACACAAGCTGAAGTCCTTATCTCTGGATGATAAAACACACTGGGCTTGACATTCACAGTACAACTTCAACACGACCAAAAAAAAAAAATTGTCAGAAAAGCGGTCATCTCTGGGCATTGCACCACAACATACAGTATGCTGGTTATTTGACTCTGTACACTGGGTCTCTGAATACTGTGCAAACAAATAGGAGTTTCATTATCACATCATTTCTGTGTAGAATCATATCCTCACACCCTTGTGTATCATACTGATGCTCATGTAGAAAACATTATATCAAGAGTGTCACTGGCAATGAAGCCTGAAATAAATCTCTCTGTATTTGACCTTTGACCTGTACTCTTGCCTTCATCTCAACTCTTAACTTCTGAACCACAGCAGGAGACGGCAACAGGAGACGGCAACAGGAGACTACTGCTGCTGCTCCCGCTACTGCGGCACCGCTACAGAACATGTGTACTGTGGGAGAAACCAGCGGAATGGACAACAAGAACACGCGCCTCTGCAGGGCCGGCATTCCACGCACAAAACAAGCCGCTCGAGTGCTTTCACACCGCCACAGACACATTGGTACATAGGGGGAGTGATACAGTAGCAGTGGAATTCACAAACTATCCTACAAATCAGGTGGGTATGCCATCTGTGTGCTACATCCTGCAGCCTTAGATGACTTGAGATGAGAGAGAGAGAGAGAGAGAGAGAGAGAAAGAAAGAAAGAAAGAAAGAAAGAAAGAAAGAGAGAGTTTTATCAGCCCGGACAAAAAGATCTGTTTCATCCTTCACTAGGTTTCATACTATGTCCCAATGCAGTTCAACTTTGAAGCACATTCTGAAATAGTTGAAATGAAGGGCTTGAGTCTTGCTGCGTTTTTTATCATGATGCTACCCATGAAGTTCCAATGTCCCTATTATATCCAACTTTAGGATCTAACTACTATGTCCAAATATCCACAGGTCTTCTGTCTTGGTGTATATTGGTAGCCTGGCGGGCCATCCTGTATCATTGAAATGTATAGTCTGGAATCGAACCATTCACCTCGCTTAATTCAAGGGGCGGGCAGAGAATTGTCTTTCAAACTGCCTAGGCATGCAATAGGCCAGCACTACGACCATACCCGTATCCGGTCGGCAAAACGGCAAATACATCCTTTTCGAAAGGAATAACTTAAGCGCATTGTGTTGCTCAATTTTCAAAGAAAAGCACAAGTCCAACTCCTCCAAAGTTGACGCCAACGCTGATTCAAACAACCGCTTTTCATTCGCCATAGCCACCTTCCTTGTTCACCGTCGCAGGACTGTCGTTATCAAGCCTTAGGACTCTCTAACAAAATAGAGCGCTGTGATTGGATGACGTCCACGGCGTCAGCCAATAGAAATCCCTATGGTTTGATACTAGACGTACAGGCTGAGCAAATTAATTTGCCGCCGCTAGGGTGCGTCTAGATTTCTAGGCTAGTATATTGGCCTAAATTGGGGAAAAATTATGACAAATTTTGCATGATGAATGTTTTAACATGTCATGCTTCGACCACTCATTTCAACAAACATTCTCAGGGCCACTAGTACTGCACTGAATAGGCCTATTAATTACCCTGATATACTGTACCAATGTGCATGATTGTCCTTCCACACCCAGAGGCAATGAGGATAAACTACAGGAAGATCAATAGAAGACTAACTCAATTCAGCTTAGGCTGTTAACATGAAGTGGTTCTGGGTGAATGTTCCAGCAGAAAATATTCTTATTATCCTACATCCCCACACACACACACACACACACATCCCCCGGCCTGAGGCATTACACAAGCCCTCCATTCCAGCTAGGCCTCCTCTAAGATGCAGCCAGGGTTCTTGCTCCGGCACAGTGGTCCCAGTAATTGAAAGATCTGTGCTCAGGAACACAAAGTCTGTGTTTGGTCATGCTGTAGATTCAAATCATTAGAACAAGATATATATATTGCTAAGTTTTCACTGAGTAAAAGCTGTCCCAGGGGATCAAACCAGACTGCTCCTGTGCAGTTACTGTTAAGGAACTAATATGACATGTGGATGTGCCTATTTTGATAACCTATACAAAGCAATGCATTTTCATGACAAGAGCGTTGGCTCCTGGTGTTTTGATGTTCTATTTATTCCTGTTCACTGCAATATCATGATGAAGAATCCAGGGTTTTGCACAAGGTCAGTTCTCAGAGTAGCCCGCTATAACAAGTAGCCTACAGTTACAGTAGTTACAGTAGCCTATAGGCATTTTGTAAGAGGGTTAACAATTTGCAAGTGTAGTGGCTTGCATATCTCAAAGTCTAAATAGTTTCAGACTTATCTGTAGCCCAAACGCTAGAACAACAAATAGGAGTAGCCTACACTTTGTCTTGTTATCTTTAGTTCTTCATTGGTTGATCTAAAAACGTGTATATTACAATTCAAGGGACAATTAGTGAAAAAGATAAGGCAAGACAAGCTGGAGTTTTCCGCCTCTTTATGGTAACGGATGTAACATCCAAGAGGCCAACTAACTTATGAATTCTATCCATCACATTTATAACGTTAATAAAATACTGTAAACAAGGCAAGCATTGGGAAACAATTGTTTGAATTTCAAGCTGATGAATTGTCGATGAGGAAAATGGCTCCTAATAAAATTTATTTCTGACACTTCCCATAACGCGAGGTGAGATGTTCGTCCAGGAAATCCTCAACGTTAATCGATTGCAGCGAAGATGAACGGGATGTTGAATGAGATACACTTCTAGACTTGACATTCGAATTACTTCATCACAGGGACGACAGGTTTCATACACATACCTTTCAAATACCAGCCGGATCATGAAGATGCAGAATGCTAAAGGGCATGCCAGATACAGGTCCTCAGCTTGCGGGAAGGTTAACTCGTCTGTGTTTTTTAAGTCAGCCCAGGTTACATTATGAGGGAGCCAAAATCTTTCGTTCCAAAACCATACCAAAATACCAGCCATGGTGTTCGACCTGTTTTAACAAGTTACACAAGGTGCTATTGACAGCCGATGCTGGGCTGTAGCCTTTCCTGCTCCGAAGGCAGATCTTTGCAGCTTTCAGTGTGATGATGGAATCAGTTTATGCACCGCCCGTTTATTTGGTCGCTCTCGCGTTTTCCAATGTAAGGAAGTAGCCTACTTCGCTTTTCAGCTTATGATTGGTCCGGGTAGGTGTCATTCATATAACAGCCATTTAAAGGCCTACACAGATACATAGTGTCAAATTAGTCATTGTAACACTTTTGGCAGCCACAGTGATGCTGATGAGCAGGTCGAAATGGAACGGTATTCTTGTTGCCTATTGATGTAGATGACCCGTACTTCGATGTTGGATGATTATGCTCCCTAGGCTACGCGTTATCTTTGTAGCCTACTGTAGTCATAACTCTAGGATAGAGAATATGTCAAGATATTGTGTGAAAAGAAGGCTTTGGTATTGCAGTGTTTGCAGAAGTGACAAATCAAACTTTTCTCTAGTGCATTTTTTTCCAACAGGAAATGGGAAACAACTTATATTTTTTTCATATTCTGAAACATTTTTTCTCTAAATGTTCTCCAAAGCAGGTCTAACAAGACCTATTGCGCCGATTTGGCTAGCCTCAGCCATGGTTGACGTATCGCAATTTCACTTTTTCGCACACAGAAGTGCTCATACGGGGCATGGTTACATTACAGTCACTTATCTCATAGGCGACTAACACAATAATGCCCCCCCCCCCCTTCCCCATTGTTACATATGTTACACGGTGTGTTGGTGGGGAAAAAAATAATTGTAGCAAACTTTATGGCAAGTGATTTTGTGCCGTTCTTTTTGAAAATCTCTAGACAACATAAGCTACATAATTTCCAGTAGAGAATACAATCTCTGAATACAATGGCCTACTGGCGCCATCTACCGGTCAACATTGACCAACGCTTTACGCTCCCAGAATACAGGCCTAGACCAGAGTAAACTGCATGACATGACTTGTGATGTCACGTTGTCTCAGAATATCACAGGCCACATTTTACATATTTTTTTCGAGGTGACATAAGCCGGTGAAAAGCATCTTTAAGGCGAAATCATGTTTTAAAGTTTGGATAAACTATTTGTGTAGCCAAAATGAACACACTGACTGTACAAGGTAAACATAATTTTGGTGGGTATATTATACCAAAACAATATGCGCCGAAACACTGGAATAAGTGTGTATTTAAGTAGGCTAAGATAGGCATACACTTAAGAAGATTAAGCGCTCTAAACCTAAACCGCCTATAGGCCTATGCAAATAATTGGATAAACAAACTAGCCTAATTTAAGACTATTTAGGCCTATTTAATGAACGTAATATAATCAGTCAGTTTACCTCGAATTATTTTGAACAAATTATAGGCTACTATATAAAATATCTATATTCCGTAAACTGCTTTTTGCATTAGATACCCTAGAAAACGTAAGTAACGTTATCTACCTTAATAGCCTACTTGAAAATATTCCTGTTATCTTCAAAATGCCACTGGATGGGTGCATTGCTAGCGGTAGGCTATTATCAGAAGCAGACACACTTTTTTTGTCAGGAGGTGAGGGCCGCTTTCTACAGCGCTGAGAACTGTCAACCAGCTAAGCTAAGTAGCCCAGCTGCACAGACAGCATCATGGCGGAGCAAGGCGATCCTCCGGCTCTTAGCCACCATCCGCAACCAGTGCCGACAACGAGCTGGCCAATTATCAAGGAGTCTTACCAGCTGCAGGAGGTTATAGGTTAGTTGCTGCTTTAACGGTTACATTGTTTATGAATTGGCATTCTCTGTTGGCTTACTAAGATCTTGTCAATTGTGAATGACGATGAGGGCCTACCGGCTTTTTCATGTGCAACAGCCGATGTTGTCGTACAAAGCTAGTGCTTTGCAATGCGGATGTGAGACACCGCAATATTTCGCATGCATGTGCTAAGTAAAGATTCCTATACGACATGTACTGTGCATATAAATGTTAATTTCAGTGCGTAATTGCATAACGGCGACTGTCATATTGTTACAGGCGCACTGCGTGTGATTATTTTTAACCGAAAGATGCTTTGACATGACATTCATACACAGCCAAATGTGGTCTATCATTGTTATGGGATGTAATTGATAGTCTGAAAATAATTTCAGGACAGTATAAAGAGCTTTGGTGTTGCGTCCAAGCTTTAGGCACCGTTAATAGAAATCTCCCGAGTGACATTTCCCTCTGAAGTTTAGGCTTAGAACCGCTCTTGCCGTTCCGTTGCCACCACCTGCCATTAAAGTCCATGCTGCTTCGATGGTATTGCTAGGGGAAATGGGCTATGTTCTTTATAAAAGACGCTATATGTTCTTGCGAGCGAATAACATGCTGGATCGCAAAACCAGCGATATCTGCTGCTCACTACTCACGTCTGTCAATTTGGTACCTTCTTTATATTGATCATATTCTTTACGCCCTCTGTTGGTTGTACTGCAGTCCCCACACTGCTCTAATAATTTAATTTACCATAACTTTGGATTTAGTATCAATCAGTGTAGCCTTTGCGTGTGTTTAGTCTGTGAAGCAATTGGGTTGCAATTTCTCGCTTGCTCATGTCCCTGAAGACCTATAAAGGCTGTAAAATAGCGGCAACTTTTTCTCACACCACAAGTAGAAGTAGAGGAGTTGGGTGCGAAGACCCACAAGTCTATGGCATTTGGCTGCTGATAAGCAGTATAGTGGCCCTTTACAGCACTCATAATCAGCACTACTGTGTGTAGACAGGTCTCTCCTCATCCTTATCTGTCACGAGCACTTGGCATTGTAGGCTATATGATGCATGTCACATACAGTAAGTTAGTGTTCTTATCGGTGTATTTGTGTGTATCTTGTTTGTAACACTAATGCCATGTGTTTAGTGTTATTGCTTATGAATTGGTCTTGAAGGCCATTATTATGATATTCTGCTAAGCAGATGAATGATGGTGTGTAAATTGGTTATTCAGATCGAACTGATAGGACTGTCTGTAACTTCGTTTTAGGGAAACAATATCGGTACTAAACACAAAATCAATTTGATTATTTTACAACTGATGTTTTTGGTGTTCTTGTAAACAGTATCCTTATTCGCCATCATTATTATGCAATTATTCTGAAAATCCATATATTTGACCTTTAAACCAGATCTGACAGCGTGAGTGTGTGGGTTTTGAAAAGTCCACACAGGCATTTTTCATTTCTTTTTTTATGGTCGTCTTTAAGGAAGTGGGGCCACAGCCGTAGTGCAGGCCGCGCTTTGCATCCCACGGCAGGAGCGCGTCGCCATCAAGAGGATCAACCTCGAGAAGTGCCAGACCAGCATGGACGAGTTGTTGGTGAGTGAGTGATAAATATGGGCTATTTTTCTCCCTCTCGCCGTGTTTTGGCCAGACAGATATCACCCAGCCCTCCACCCACACCACCCCCCCCCCCACCCCACCCCACTCCACTCCATGCCTGCCTTAGGCCCTCCCTGGATTAAGCTGTTTCTCATTGATCCACTTTGTTGGGGTCCGGCGTGAGGGGTCGGAGAGGGATCTGAATGATTAATGTGGGGACAGTTGTGCACATGAGTGCATCCTGGGAGGGAAAATGTGTGATTAAACAGGCAGCAGAGCTGATCCAGAATGGCTTGCTCTAGTCACACAGCCGCAGGGTAGACACCATGCTCTTTAGGAGTTAGAGAGAGGGCTGTTTTCTGTTTGTTTGTTTGTTTGTTTGTTTGTTCATGATTACATTATTGAGATCCCATTTCTCCTCTGCCTCCCCTTTCTTGTCTTAATACAGAAAGAAATTCAAGCAATGAGCCAGTGTAATCATCCAAATATCGTGTCCTACTACACTTCGTTTGTTGTAAAGGATGAGCTTTGGTTAGTCATGAAGCTTCTCAGTGGAGGTAAGATTGAATTTTGTCAGTTGAGTAGATATTCTGAAAGCAGCATAGATGTCTGTAATCATGTTGGCTCTGATTTGAGTGTATAGTTTTTGGCTGCAAATCCCTGCATTTGGTGCATTGATGGTCAGTTGATCAGTTTGTGTCCATTTCAAACTTTGCAGGGTCAGTGCTGGACATCATAAAGCACACAGTCAACCAAGGAGAGCACAACAACGGAGTCCTGGACGAACCCACAATAGCCACCATTTTAAAAGAAGTTTTAGAGGGCCTCGACTATCTGCACAGAAATGGACAGATTCACAGGTAGAACTCTCTCACACTGTTATACACAGCATGTACACACTCTGGCTCAAATCGCACTATTAGGCGGGGATCGCACTGGCCAGCGGCAAGTGGCAGGTTTCCTAATTGTTCTCTATGGTTCGGCAGCGGAACGGTGGCAGTGCTAGCCTAACGCTAGCATTGAACAAGCTGAACATTGAACTTGGTTCAACTTTCAAACCGCAACGTGAGCATATTCAATTGTCAGTTAAGGCAAACCGTTTGTGTTACCATAGGAACGGGATAGAACTTATTATGGTCTGAGCGTTGTGTTGCCGCTGGCCAGTGTGATCCCCGCCTTATACTACTACTGTAGATTGAATAGTTGCCATATATGTAAGAGTTCACACTGTTTTTGTTGACATTGCTTTATATGTTCACAACTATCACGGGATGTATATTGCACAGAAAAAAATCTATCCATCCATGTAGAGCAATGATTTGAGGGATCCACTCAAAGGCATTGATTGTAAGACCAGAAACTCGTAACTGGGAGGTCATGAATGAACCTCTGTGGATGTCACGGACCGGAAAGGCCTGGACCATCGACATCCCTCAGGGGTGTGCTGGGTTGTGACTCTAGTCAGTCCTAATGGATGCTGACAGATGGAATCGATGGTGCCCCAGTCCGCAGTGGGTCACCCAGAGTTTCTCTCTCTCCCTCTGTGTGTGTGTGTGTGTGTGTGTGTGTGTGTGTGTGTGTGTCCACAGGGACGTGAAAGCGGGGAACATTCTGTTGGGGGAAGACGGTTCGGTGCAGATCGCAGGTTGGTTGTGATATTATTTATTCCTGGGGAAAAGAAAAAAACTGATTTCACCGCAGACCACTCAGGACAGGGCTGTGTAGGTTTGGGGTGGGGGAGAGGTTGCATAGGATTGGCCCCTGCTTCACTGGCTATATACAAGGCAAGCACTTCTCAGGGCTGGTCGAGAGTAGGCAACCAGTTACTCTCAGCTCAACACGACCCATTCAGCTCTGGCCACAATTTGAATAAGCCCTCTGTGTGTAGGACTCTCAGAGGGTAAAGATATACTCTCTCCTGTGTATGCCCTCACCATGGACACCATTCATTTCTAACATTAATCTGACATGGAGATATTAACGTCCTTAGTTGTCCTATTTAGAGAGAGAGTCTGTGCTCATCCCAGGTGCAGGACAGAAAAATCTAAATGCTTTAAAAGAGAAGCCGGCACACTCCTTGGTCATTTCTTTTTCTTACTTTATTTTCTCCTGTTTGACTGGTCTTCCTCAGACTCACTACTCTAGTAGTCACTACTCTAGTAGTGCCATTGATTGTTATCTATTTTGAACATGCATTTGAAAGTAACCCCATTTGAACAATGACACACTTATTTGGGTCTGTGCTAAAACTATCCGTGGATGTTAAGTAGATATATAGTGAGGAAAATGTGGAATGTTTAGGGTTTTAAATATTTATCAGATAAAAGAGAAGAGATAGGTTACACACTGCTAAACCAGGTTCAATTATTCATGGTGGTTGATTTTTCCCACTCTGGAGCTGATGGAGGATCTGGTTCAGTTGTGTATTGATTTTGGTTATGTAACCCTGTTTACTATTTTTGACCTTGGCTGACATTGCTCAGTGAATAGGTTGTACACATTTTGTGATAATGCTGAACAAAAAAAAATACATTTTGTAATAATATTTTTCTTCTACGAATACCTTATATAGAAACAGAATTAAATGACTTACCAGAAAAAAACCCTAACCTTTCATTCTTAAATAGATTTTGGAGTCAGCGCATTCCTGAACACGGGAGGAGATGTAACTAGGCACAAAGTTCGCAAGACATTTGTAGGTACCCCATGTTGGATGGCGCCAGAGGTGATGGAACAGGTAAAACTTATCAGTTTCCCCAGTCAGTCGTCTATAGCGCAGTATCCCCTCTCCTAATGCACACACTCTGTTGCTGGCAGGTACGAGGTTATGACTTCAAAGCTGACATTTGGAGTTTTGGAATCACTGCCATTGAATTGGCCACGGGCTCTGCGCCTTACCACCGATATCCACCCATGAAAGTAAGAGACCACGCTCAATTTACTTTCAACATTGGACCAGTTCATCACCTCCTATGAAATTATATTGTGCATAGAGTTCTTTACAGACTACATCTGAATGTCTCTGTCAGCCCCTGCCTTGTTCTGTATTGCCCATTTGAACAGTCAGAAAGATTATGACCATTTGGTGTTGTGAATGGCTTTATTGTTGTCCTCCAGGTCTTAATGTTAACACTGCAGAATGACCCTCCGGCCTTAGAGACGGGTGTGGAGGATAAGGAGATGGTGAAGAAGTATGGAAAGTCCTTTAGGAAACTTATAACCTTGTGCCTTCAGAAGGATCCTGCCAAAAGGTTTGAATCTCATTCTGTTTTTTGTTTTTCGATTTGTTCAAGTCTTTTTTTGTTTTGTGAATTGTTGATTCATTAGCTCCAGGGTATTTTCAGTGCTTAGTCTGAGTTAACAGGTCTGAAGGCCTTGTGAGAGATCTTATAAAGTTTAAAAAAGGAGCCAGAGCCCTTTAGGTGTTTTAAATCTTTTGTACAGTCTAAAAGTTCTGTTTGACTCAAGTGGATGTTCTAGACTTCCTCTTGGCCTCTTCCTTTTTTGGAGACTTTGTTTGGTTCACTCAGACTGAATTATTGTCAGCTTGTCACTAACTGGGTGAAGGGTCATTCCTGAAGACGTGCTCGTACAGCTATACTACCTCTTCATGCTGTCTGACCTCAAACTAAATGTATTGGTCCCACAGCTTAAATGGAAAGAATTAGCTAAATGCCTCCTTAATCCTCCAAAAATCAATATAAAAGGAAGCAGGATGACTGGAAGAATTGAAATGTAGGCCCTCTCACAAGCACTTGTGTGAATTCATACACCATATATAAGGTGTCCGTCAGCAGAAAGGACTATTGTGTCATTTGTGTGGCTTGATGTGTGTGTGATGTCTGAGTGAGAGAGGGCTGTGTGGCCGGGAGCAAGTGGCTCTCTGGGGAGCCCTTTAAGAGGAGCTGGGCTCAGTGCTGTCAAAGCTACAGCATGTTTCATACACCTGGCGACACATGTGTGTGAGCTGTGTGAATTACACAGTGCTCAGTGAGCTCATTGCCCCTCTTTTGTCTCCCTCTAATTCCTCTCTTTCTCTCTCCATCCCTCTCTCTCTCTCTTTCTCTTTATCTATCTATCCACCCATCCCTCATTCTCTGTTTCCCTCTCAGGCCTACTGCAGCAGAGCTTTTGAAATGTAAATTTTTCCAGAAGGCCAAGGTATGTCTGCAAATCCAATTCTACTTTACATCCAATCCACACAATACCTGCGCAATGCATTCAAGGCTTATTCCTCCTCTCTCAACTGAGCAGACCCACGAGTATTTGACTGAGAAGTTGCTGTGTCGAGGTCCCAAAATAACCCAAAGAGCCAGAAAGGTAAGGCCTTTCTCCTGTCAAGCAGACATATGCCATTCGATCCCTCATCCCCACAGCAGGAGCAGCCGGGGCAGCTGTATTGACTGAGGTAGAGGGAGAGAGAGTGCAGGCAGAATGCGTGGCTTTGTTTAGGGGAGGTCTGAAAGGTGTTGACAGTATAAGATCCCCCAAAATGCCACATTTACTGTCAACACTTACCCATGTACACATAGGCATGCACACATGTATGCATGCACACATGTATGCATACACACACACACACACACACACACACACACACACACACACACACACACACACACACACACTACATGCAGACAAAGATACAGATTGACACAGACACACACATATACACACACAGGCACACAGACCATCCTGTTCAGGTCGACCCTTGGGTTGTAGCAAACCAGGCCTGTTCCAGAGAGGCATCAGTCATGCAGAAGGCAGTGGTGTGTGCTGTGACAAGCCATGCGTTCAGCACTGTCTAATGCCCCTTCACGGCAAATGGAGGTCAAAGACAAATGGGCCTTAATAGCGGTCAGTTCGGTGGCTGGGGAGGTGCACTTAAACACACCCATTTGCATGCCCAGTTGGTTCCTGGTCACAGTTAACTGGCTGCGAGTCTGGATCTGATGAAGCCTCAGCTTGTCTCTTCTCTCAGGCCAGGCGTGCCGCTGCCCTGCCCTCGGCCTATGGACAGCAATGGAGCTTTCAGTGCTAGCAGCTTGGAGCTATTAGCATGGTCACAGAGGCCACTGAGAACTGGTGGCAAATATGAGGGTGGATTGACCTGTGTATGTTTTATATGAGAGCTGAATGTGGTTGTCATGGAGAAATAGTGTTGAGGTAGATTTAGAGCAGGGTTTTATGGTGAGGAGGGTGAGATTTTGGTAGTTTGTCCCAAAAAAGTGTGAAAACCCCTTCTGAGTGCAGTGATGAGTTCTTCAGTTAGCCACACATGAGAATTCACTTTCTGAAAACTTTCAGAAAACAATGATGGGTTATGTAATTAAGCAACCTATCATTTTCTAATTGCTTCCCAATGAAATATATTCAGTTACCTCCTTTTTAAATGTCATAACATGTCAGTGAAACTGTGTGGGCCGAAGTTACATAAGATTTGTCTGGGCAGCTCAGACAAACTTGACAAGGCCACAGTCTCTAGTGCCAAACCACTGTGTGGGCCTGTTTATTAATCAGGACTGCGTAGCGTTCATGGAGAGGAGAGGGAGATAAAACTCCACTACACTAAAGCTCCACTCTTAAGGACTAGAACAGGCTAGAGACCAAGGGGCAGGAGACCTCCTAGTCCAGGCCTCATTTGTCTTCTCGAACTAGTTGGCCTGTTCCCTGTCTGCTCTCCCACTGAGTGGTCAGCACACTGGCTGCTACCACGCCACTCAGTTGGGTATTACATCTAGGTAGTAATGTAAGCCCCCCTGTGCTGATTAGGAAGTGGACAGATGACATGGAGAGATGTGCTATGTAGGTTTAACTTTTCAGTCAGGTCACAGCTGAATTTGAAGGGAACTGAGTGAAGTGTGATAAGTTATTATTTATTATAATCCGTTGTGATTCAGCTAGGGATCAGAAGCTATTTGGATAAGATATTGCAGTAAAATGAACGTCAAGAGAAATTGAACAACTAGAGAAATTGATGCTCTTTCATTGGCATCTCTGTGCAGTATCTGCAATTATAAAAATAAGCCTTTGAGTTTTCATTTTAGCTAGACTTACAGGACCAGACTGATAATATTATTTTATTATATAAACATCTAGTGACAACCATGAAGGAAACTACGGTAATATATGCATGGGCCGAGGGTTATGGTTTGTCTCTGTCACTTAGATATGGATGATGAAACACTAACCTCAGTTTCGAAATGGTCCCTTAACCCCCTTCCCAACAATAATACATGGCCATGGCCAAAGCACCATTAGATTTCTCACTGCAGTTAATGAAAATTGACACAATAAAAGACATTAAGCAAACCACAAAGCATAGCAACCATAGCATAAGTGCCATTCTCATTGCACTTTTAAAATAGTTAAATACATACTTCACTCAGAATCTGATGTTTGCATTGACACAGTTGTTCACCGCACGTCTGAACCCCACAAGGCTAAATTCTAATTGACTACATATGATGTACAATCTGTTGAGACAAGTGGATAGCTGTTTTAATAACTGATTACTTAAGTCAATGAGCTTGATGTGGAGAATTACACTTAAAGTATAAAAAGCACCCTGGTGCACTTATATTCCTTTGTACTTGACAGAGAAAGCTAATGAATTCACAGCAGGGTTTTTCTGTCATCCCAACCTTGGGCAGAAAGTTGTGAATGCAGCAGATTCCAGGCTTCAGGGACCGGAGGTTTAATTAGTGAGCTCACAGGCAGATTGTGACACAGAACTGACTGGAAATTATGGGTGGTAGATCTGCAGTTTATATGTTGTGATTTGATTAACGCAACTTTCTATTGTGTATGTGGGTAGTGTTCTTTTGTTTTGCTTTGTAGACGTGTGTGTATAAGATTGTAAAAGATTGGAATACATAAGATGTAGATTATGTATGAATATTTGTCTGCATGTTCTTTTCCGTGTGTGTGTGTGTGTGTGTGTGTGTGTAAATACAATGTGACAGCTGTGTTTTTTGTCTCGCACTCTTTCTCATACACACACACACACACACACCCCCACACACACACACCACTGCCTCTGTTGTTTGACATTTTGGCTTTGGAACCATCCACTTCAGTTTATGAAAGAAAAATGAAGCCATGCATTACAAGTGAATGCAGTAAAGACAGAAGGTTAAATGAGTTTATTGTGTTGCCACACCTCATGTAGATGTATTACATTGCATTGTAATTAATGTTGAGCAGTGTGTGAGCTGTATAATCTAGATCAATGTTTTTTTTGAAAGAGGGAAATGTTTTAAGACTATTTCAGGAAGTGTACTATTACACCAACCAGAGACACCCACAGTGTTCTTAGCGATAAACAGATACAGAATAGAATAGCTATTGTGAAGAAGACATTGAAGAAGCATCAAAATGTCAGTGACCTTTTTCTGTGCAATGACATAGCATATTTCAAAGTCAGACAGACATGCGGAGCTGTCTTGCATTGAAATGACCTATCTGCATGTGTTACTTGGTGTGGCCAGTAGAGGGGGATTGTGCTCTTTGTTTCTTAATCATCAGTAACTGCTATGGGGGAATAATCTGAGATCATGTTTGATCATGTTTCATGACATTGTGGTGTTGGCATTATCAAACATCTGTTAGTGGGGAACAGGTGTATTGATGTCATGCAGTCTTATAGGATCGTGTGTAATAGTGCCTCTTAACTAAATCTAATAGTCTGTGTTCTACATGCAATAGGGCCTAGGCCACATCTCTGTGTAAAGTAGCTTAGTCTTTTATGTGTGTATGAACTGATGTTGTTTTTGTTCTACACAAGGGGCCTGAACAGATATCTTGGAACAGGGGTTCTGAGAGAGAACATGATGTCCCAATGGTACATATATGAACGAGTTTAGTGACTGACTTTTTTGTTTTTGCTTAGATGACTAAAAAGCAAGGTGCACTAGATAATGTCTTTTGTATGTCTGTGACTTTTGTGTTCATCACGCTGCGTTTTTTGCCATTGCACCCGCTTTTAAACAGAGACGCAGGGGCTCACTGTCCTCACTCTAGCATAACCGCTTCTCTCATTTATATTCACATCGACATTCACTCCGGGCCCTGGCTGCCATTTATGCATATTTATAGCTGGGTAAGTGTTACGCTCATTTGAGTGCTTTGCTCTTGTTTTCACATGGAGAAAAAAGACAAAAAAAAGAAAGTGTCTGGTAGACGGGCGGCATATGTGAAGGGTTCTTTTCTTGCGTGCTTGTGTCCCAGGTGCGCCGGGTGCCCGGCTCCAGCGGACACCTGCACAAGACGGAGGACGGCGACTGGGAGTGGAGTGACGACGAGCTGGACGAGCAGAGTGAAGAGGCCAAAGCCAACATCAAGCAGGGCAGGGTGAGCGTGTGAGAGAGCGAGCGATCAAGCACCCACATGGTTTTAGCACTGCAGCTCCGCGTGGACATAATGCTCCACCATACCCATACGGGGCCATTTTGACGTAATTGGTGGAGACCATAAACACAATTTATGATGCTGTGTCAACATCACAAGGCATTTGTCAGTGTATTGCTTTTAACCATAGTTTATTTTAATGATTTAACAGATGGACATAATGATGTTCAATGAAAAATTGTCATTAAACTTATTTTACCCTTTATTTAGATTTTAAGGTGTAACATGCTCTTACATATCGTAACACCCCCAATTATCACCACTTTTGTTCAGAAATTCTAAAACAACGATGTTTTTTAACACTTCAAAATAACATTTGCTAAATGAACCTTATATTTTTCAGTAGCCATAGGTGTGTAGATTTGAAAAAAATCTGGTTTGGTTCTTAACGGGAGCATTTACTGCCTGAAATATCCGATTTTGTTTACCACGCTCAGAGTTATAGTGCTGGCCTGATGGGTCGCCTATTTACGCCAATTCAACGGCACAAGAACGGTTAGATTGAGAATTCTCGTCATGAAATTAAAATTCCACTGGAGCTCCAAGCGGTTGTGTACACGCAGCCTTACAAACTGTTTACAGCTCTTCGAGTCACAGTAAAATGTAATTTTTGGTACATAGCTAATTTAGATATACCTATGGTGTGGGTGGTTGCGTTTCTTTAGGAGTCCGCCGTCTTGGTTTGTATAGAAACCAAGAAGTGACACATACACGCAAGACGGCAGAAATACGGGTCAGACGGTAATAGGGGGAGTTCCGATACTAAACTAAGTGGTTCAATTTAGCTTTCAATCAATTTATGCATTGGGCATGAGCATTTAGACATTATTCAACATATCATAGTCTATTAACTTTACGGTGTTGTTTGTTAGTATGACTGCTGGATTTCTGTAGTTTGCCTTGGCTAGAGCAGGTGAGTGTGTGGATGGAGGTGTTTGCCTCTGATTGTATGAGGCTTTGATACGGGCCTTAGGGCGTGTCAGCCTCACCCCTGCTGGGGAAGCGCACCCTCGCCGGAGCCAGGAGGCGACGAAATCACTTAACGAAGCCTGCAGCTCACCCTCCCTCCACATCATCACATATCTATTGTTTATGACCAGACATGCAAACGGTTGTGCTCTGATTGCTTCCCCCACCCTCCCTCCCCGCTGCACCGGCTCTGGCTGCCTGCCTGCCTGTCAGCAGTGACGCTGGGGGGTGGGCGTGGGACGGTGGCTTTAACTACTGTATGTCTAACTCTGTCATCCCCTTGTAGTCTCCAAGGGTCAAAGAGGAGAACTCAAACGTAAGTCCCCCATCGCTAGCTCGCTCGCCGGCCGCCGCCGTCGCCGCCGCCACGCCAAAAAAACAGAATGCAATCATCAAATTCAAAAATCATTCCAAAGCTCACTCTTGTGAGTGCATGGTAGTGTTTGATTCTCATTTCTTCTCATCTTCATTTCATGTCTCTACTTTCTGGTGATGTCCTGTGCTTGTAGACCTGTGTGTGATTTATTCAAGCCTCGTAGACTCTCCATGAGATGCATTCCCGGAATCCTCCTTCTTAGTGCTGTAGCATGTATCTCATATCACAGCGCATGCTGCAGGATACAGAAGGCTAAGTAGGCTAAAGGGTTCAGGATAGGTTCAGCTCAGTTGAATTATCAGCAGCTGGCAGGAGGTCTCTGCTATGAGATACATTATTTGATTACATTTCCATGGGCAGATTGTGTTTCTATTCTTACGCTTGAGAACAGATTTTGTACTCTTCTCTCCTCCCACTCCTTGCCCATCCCTCCCCTTAAAAAAAGAAAGGTTCACTTTAGGACTAAGTTTGTGCTTTCTCCAGTCTCACATTTTTA
>NC_063191.1:16767241-16922241 GCF_017589495.1 Alosa alosa
CACACCATTGCATAATTCACCCATCTGTTCCATCCTTAATCTCTCTCTCTCTCTCTCTCTCTCCCTCTCTCTTCCCTCGCTCTCTCACACGCGTGTTGGCTCGCGGCGTTTTCTCTTCGCCACTTCATATGGCGCTGCTGGCGTGGTTTAGGCTGAGCCACTTCACCGGGTCAGTCGCACACAACTTCTTGGACAACTCTCTTCACACACACACACACACACACACACACACATTCAACACCCCCTTGTCCTGCAAACGACGGGACTATAAAATGAAGTTACAGTTCACCTGACTGTGTGTCACTTAAAATGGCAGGAATGCGCGAGGGTGGTGTCACGCTCCTTGTGATCCCTCACTGGCCAGTGCTGACCGTCTCAGGCTTTTAATATATAAGTCAGTGTTGCTAGTGAGCTCAGTTTAAATCCAGCACACACAGTACTCAGTATTTAAATGGACTACTATGTTTTTTTATTGCAAGCAATACAGTGGTCACTTGACCTTCAAAAGTTGCATTATAGCTTTTAATGTGTTTTGTTAAATCCAGTATTGCTGTGCAGTATTCCAGTATCTCTTCTCCATACAGATTTAACACAGTTGAGCTACATAATTGTTCTAAAGTTCTAATTTCTCTCAGGCACAGTTCTA
The DNA here is from genome assembly GCF_017589495.1 of Alosa alosa. Lineage (NCBI taxonomy): Eukaryota > Metazoa > Chordata > Actinopteri > Clupeiformes > Clupeidae > Alosa > Alosa alosa. The sequence goes on from NC_063191.1 coordinate 16,767,888, forward strand.
AGTTCTAATTTCCCCCATCCCCTAACCTCTGCCTGTCCGTTGGTACAGTGAGAAGCTGTTTAGCTGCCTTTGCATTATGCATCCGTGTTCGTCTGGAAGCTCCCTCCCCCTTGCAATAATTGAGAGCTTCTTGTGTTTAAATGCAGCCGCTGCATTATTCATCCCTCCTGTAACATGCCTTATAGTTTGCGTGTCACCTCTTGTGCATCACGTCATTTTCCGTGTGCACTCTCTTGTCTCCCTCTCCATCACTTACCCACACACACACACACACACACACACACACACACACACACACACACACACACACACACACACACACACACACACACATAAGAAGTGGCTGACGTCATGATGGCAACACTATATTTATGACCTGCCTTACCAGAACACTCAGAAGCAAAGACGAAAAGCACCACCTGAATTGGCGTAATATGATTGCGTAACCCCCTTTTGTTCCGACGGCCAGTAATCATTGATTATGGCTATGGTGTGGGACTCAATTAGGCTGGGATAACAGTGCACTGTTCCAGATGGTTAGCTGCAGCCTGCTGCCTTCCGTCGATTCATGAAATATTCATTTGAATCATGTTTAATGATAAAGTGACTGGGCTGCTCTGCTTTTTTTTTTTTCAATGTGGCCTTTGCTTTGCTATCAAAGCTTCGCTACCCATTAACGACAAAAACAATCATTTTCCAAAACCCGGTAAATCGTTAATCCACATGAACGAAGCGCTGCTCTATAGGAGACGAAGGCCGTTCAGAAGTCCTGCCGAACGGCCGAGTGCCTCAGGTGGAATAACAAAAGATGGCTTTATGAATGGAGTGGCAGCAGCGTGACCTTTTCAAAATCCACTTGGAAAAAGAACATGGAGAGCAGAGCAGATTATTTATTAGATAATGCGCGCGAGGCCTGCATGACTGTCATGGACTCTTGCAGCAGGGTCTCCCAGCTCTCCTTTTGATTGCATATGTGCATTTTGTCCCTTTCTCCCCTTTTCCCAGAGAGAACCATAGAAGACCATGAGTCCGTGATGGAGGTGCAGTCTGCATGGGGCATGGACTCGGACAGCCGGCTGTGCTTCAGGAAGAACTATGCCAAATATGAATTTTTCAAGAAACCTCTGGTGAGCTCTGAATTACTGTAAAACAATAACTTCAGCCTAACCAGCATGTTTCCTGTGAAGAATGTTTGGTTTGAAAGGAGGCCTCTGAGTAATGGATCTGGTTCTTAGGTAACAAACAGCTTAGCTATTACTCATAAGTAGAAAGGTAAGTTTAGCTTTAGATAGCACGGTGGCCGGAAATGCTGATTGTGAACAATATTGCTCTTATATCAACAGGACTTTTTCCCAGAGCACATGGTGTCTATATCTAGTGAAACCAACGGGATCATGAACCACTCCCAGCTCATACAGGTACTTAGCCTCTCTGTCTGTCTCAGGTGTTTAATCTGTGGGCCTTGTATTAAAGAGCATGTTCTGATAAGAGTGGATTGCTCCTTGTCCCGCAGACTTTTTTAAACTCAAGCACCTGTCCAGAGATCCATGGTTACCTCCATGCCAAAGAGCAGGGCAGGAAGTCATGGAAGAAGTTCTACTTTGTGCTCAGGAGGTCCGGCCTCTACTTTTCTAACAAGGGCACTTCGAAGGTTGGTCAAGAGTGCACACACGCACACACACACACACATACATACACATACACACACACACACACACACACACACACACACACACACACAGACCCCGTTGCATTAGTCAACTATTTCTGTTTGACAAGCACAATATGACCTTGTCGTTGTTAGGGTATATGTTTGTGAAGATGATTCAGAATAAACAAACATTGTTTTCCTAAACAGAAAGGACAACAAACACTCGAGTGTCTATTCTCCATTTAACTAAATTGAATGATATATATATATTCCTTGAATGCAATGAATTAAAATATTAAAATGCTGACAGAATTCCAATACACACTGGCTCAGCGACTAAATAGTGTTAATACTGGGTGATCTCTTGGAATGACGTTGTAATATGACCATCCACAATACAAAGTCTTTAGCTCTTGTTGCCTCAGGGCTGATGAGGATGGAGCCGTTTTGCATGTGCTCCACGGGTCGTCTGTGTGCCAGGCTGCCTGGCCGTGGTGCTGTGGTGTGACGTGGTGTGGTGTGGGCTGTGCCGGGTAGTGGAGCTCAGGTCGGGTGAACTGGTTAAGCAGGATCTGTGTGCAGGGCAACGGCCGTGCCAGCCACTGAACCTTTCACACCGTTGACAGGTGAAGCTTATACCTCGCCACTGCCGTGCCAACTGGCTCTGCCCCTTCCATTTTTTTTTTCCACTTCTGTCTCGATTTCTCTCCCTCCCTTGGTCTCTCTCTCTCTCTCTCTCTCTCTCTCTCGCTCTCTCTCTCTTCGTTCGCGACAACAAAAGAACTGTTGTTTTCTCACTTGTGTGCGCCTGTCAATATAGGTAATTCAATTCATTGGAGAAGTCAGACCTGAAATGACTCTCTCTCTCTCTCTCTCTCTCTCTCTCTCTCTCTCTCTCCCTGCTGTCCATCCATCTGACTGGTGCTCTTCCCCTGTTTTTCCCCTTTCTCTCTGTTTCTCATCTCTATATATTATGGCCCCTCTTATTCCTGCCCCTGCTCTGTCCGATGGCTAGCGCTCGCTCCGCTCGGTGGAGCAGGGGGGTACCTGTGTGGCTGCGTCTGAATGGAGAGCGCTGCAGAGGGTGTCGCAGTGGCAGAACAAAGAGCAGCTTTGTGCTTGTCTTCTTGGGAAATGGCTTTTTTCCCTCCACCCTGCCTCTCTGGCATGCCTGTTAAGATAAAGCGTTAGCCGTTGCAACACACACACACACACACACACACACACACACACACACACACACACACATACACACATACACACACACACACTCTGCCCCTGCATCCCCTGCACTGAATATACATATTAAACATCTGGAATGTTGTTTGATAGGGCAGGACTCAGATGGGTGTACCAACACTAGCTTTCTTCTTTATATTGTAGGGTTTGTAATTGAAATGTGTGTGTGTGTGTGTGTATGTGTGTGTGTGTGTGTGTGTGTGTGTGTGTGTGTGTGTGTGTGTGTGTGTGTGTGTGTGTGTGTGTGTGCTTGCATGCATGTGTGTGCATGCCTCTATATAGTTGACCGTGTGCACTAAGCCATACTTGACCCCTGACACATTATCTGAATCTCACACACACTGCTCTTCACATTCACCATCACATACACCACACACCTTTCTCACACACTCTCAACCTCTATCTCTCCCTCACACACACACACACACACATTCTCACAAACATACACACACACACACATACACACGCACACACACACACACACACATACACACACACACTCTGCCCCTGCATCCCCTGCACTGAATATGCATATTAAACATCTGGAATGTTGTTTGATAGGGCAGGACTCAGATGGGTGTACCAACACTAGCTTTCTTCTTTATATTGTAGGGTTTGTAATTGAAATGTGTGTGTGTGTGTGTGTGTGTGTGTGTGTGTGTGTGTGTGTGTGTGTGTGTGTGTGTGTGTGTGTGTGTGTGTGTGTGTGTGCTTGCATGCATGTGTGTGCATGCCTCTATATAGTTGACCGTGTGCACTAAGCCATACTTGACCCCTGACACATTATCTAAATCTCACACACACTGCTCTTCACATTCACCATCACATACACCACACACCTTTCTCACACATTCTCAACCTCTATCTCTCCCTCACACACACACACACACACACACACACATTCTCACAAACATACACACACACACACATACACACGCACACACACACACACACACACACACACATCACAAACACACACACACACACACACACACACACACACACACACACACACACACACACACACACACACACACACACACACACACACACACACACACACACACCGTACACACACACGCATACTAACACACACACACTACAGTAATTGCACTGAATTGTATACTCTCTTCACTATCAAGCTTAATTTTCTAAGTAAATACACTATCAAAGCAGTATATACTCTATACTCACATTCTATCAGCCACTAATGCAGTGTCCACCATGACTTTTAGATACACTCTCACTTACTTGCTGACAAACCCTCAGTCTCACACTGCAGAATGATTGGAGGGTGTGTGCAAACGTTTTACATTTAGTATAGAGGTTATGAGGAGACTGAGGGACAACATTTGATTTTCATTGGGAGTTTAGTTGCACTGGTGAAGTTATGATGACTTTTATTGTATAGCATAAAACAGAAGATTCAGTGCTTGCATAACTCTTGCACCCTTGCACCTTTTTTACGTTACATTTACGTAATGTAACGTAAAAAATCTAATCTAAATCCTTGCATACACCTTCAAATCCTGACACCTTCAAGTCCCAATTAGACTATGTTTTGTAGATGCTGGACAGTTTGACCGTTTGTACATTGGATTGGGTGTAAGAAGTATTACTGTTGGGGTTATGTTATGTTATGAATAACTTTGTGATTATGTGTGAAAGAGAGCGTGTGAGAGTGTGTGTGAAATGTGTGTATTTGTCTTTGTGCTTCTTCTGTCTTTTTTTCTTGTGTTTTTGCCCACTTAGCCTTGGAAGATGGATGACTGACTTGCTTTAATTGACATTACGAGTGAAACGTGTAAAAGCCCAAAGGCGTCACACAAGTATGGCCCTTTGCATTGTTGCACTGCCTCAAATCCTCTCTGGACTGAAAGCTCCTAAGCCTTATTGGACGTGCTCACTCTCTCTCTTTCGAGCGCTGACCTCTGAAGCCCGCTGAGCTTCGTGCGCACATGTCCAGCCGGCCCCCCAGCTATATTACATTACAGCCTTCATTTGTCTGGCATCTGTCCTTACAGCCTTCTGGATGCTCTGCATTGCTGGCATGTTTACGTTCCGACCCCCATACCCACTGACATCCTCCCCCTGCCTGCCTGTGTGTGTGTGTGTGTGTGTGTGTGTGTGTGTGTGTGTGCTGTGTGTGTGTGTGTGTGTGTGTGTGTGTGTGTGTGTGTGCTGGAACTTGAGGCTGGGGGCGGTGGCGGAGGGAGCGCAGCACCCTGCCCTCATTGCATTAGCAGTTAAATGGAGCATCACAAGTGCTGCTGGGGCGGGGGGAAGACTGTGAGGAGGGGTGGGAAGGAATGGGGTGTTGTTGCAAAAAAAAAAAAAAAAAAAGTGGGGCATGCCAGAATGACGAGGCCTAAACAGTGTGTGACATGCACTCCTCCCTCTGCTCTCTCTCTCTCTCTCTCTCTCTCATCTCATTCCGTCTCTCCCTCGTTCCTCTCCCCTCCAGGAACCCAGGCACCTTCAGTTCATGGCGGAGTTCAGCGACAGCGACGTCTACACCCTGCTGTCTGACCGCAAACTCCACGGAGCGCCCACTGACTACGGCTTCTGTGTGAAGGTAGCCATTGGCCCTCTGCTCCCTGTCCACCCTGCTCACAATGGACCACATGTTCTCCTTTATCTTCGTCTTATCATCACAGTGTTTGCACTCTTGTGCACTATCAAATCAGCCCATTCCAAGCTGTTCACAAGAATCGAGCTCTAGGAAGTAATTCATATCAGTGCATGCATCTTTTGACAAAGCCTATAGTAAGGCAGGGATCACACTGAACTATTGTTCTCTATAGTTCGGCAGCGGAACGGTGGCAGCGCTTCAAGCTGAGCGTTGAACTTGGTTCAACTTTTAAAAGCTCAACGCGAGAGTATTCAATTGTCAGTTTAGATAAACCGCTTGTGTTACTTAGGAACGAGATAGAACTTATTATGGTCTGAGCGTTACGTTACGCTTTCTGCTGCCACTGCGTTATTCCCAGTGCCTAACTGACCCAACGGAAGGCTGTGGAGATGAATATGTAGGAATGAGAAGTGTGTGTGTGTGTGTGTGTGTGTGTGTGTGTGTTTGTGTGTGTGTGTGTGTGTGTGTGTGTGTGTGTGTGTGTGTGTGTGTGTGTGTGTGTGTGTGTGTGTGTGTGTGTGTGTGTGTGTGTGTGTGTGTGTGTGTGTTTGTGCGTGTGTGTGTGTGTGTGTGTGTGTGTGTGTGTGTGTGTGTGTGTGTGTAGTGTCATCAGACCCCTGTGGCATCATGTCTCTGGAGCACATGGGGGTCAGCCATTTGAGCTACTCATAAGAGTGTGACATGTGATAGACGTCATCTCAGTGCGTCCTTCTCTTGCAAGGCAAAGAAGTTCATTCTGATGGCTTGAGATACCTGACAGTGCAGCAATAGATTGTCTTTGGCCGCAACAGTCCGACTGAAAGCATAAAAAACAATGAAAGGGAGAGAGTCATGAGATTGCGGCAGTAAACCGAATTGACCCTCAGCGTTATCTTGGCCCCATTGTTTAGTGTCGGATGTAAATCCCCACTCTAATTGAGCTCTATGTCTGCCCTCTTATCTGTAGGGAACTTTGGGATGGTGGTGAAATATGCAGGGGAAAGTCCTGCTGCCTGAACAAGGGCTGTGTTTGAGGGCTGTGTTTGTGTGTGAGTGTGTTTGCGTGTGCGTGTGCGTATGCATGCGTGCGTGTGTTTGTGTGTGTGTATGTGTGCGTGTGTGTGTTTGGGATGGTGGTGCAACATAGCAGATAATAGCCTACACATATGCGGTAGATTTGTCAATCATATAAGACAAGGGTCTGTACAGTGCTCAGAGCAGCCTCAAAAGGGTGGTAAATGCCGTCCCATTGTGTTTGAATAATACCCCTATACAAAGGGCATTGTTATAGACTTAACAATGCCCTTTGTAAAAGAGCTATTCAGTCTCACTTTCACTGATAGTAATTGATGTGCTTTCAAGTTTAATAGTGTAAGGATATTTCCGTTTCTCCTTTTTCCTAACTGGATCGTTTTTTTTTGTCTCTCCTTGTTGCCGTTGCTGCAGCCCAATAAGTCAAACTCGCCACGGGACCTGAAGCTGTTGTGTGCGGACGACGAGCAGACCCGGACCTGCTGGGTCACCGCCATCCGCCTCTTCAAGGTAGCCCAGACCCTCTCTCCAGTCCTCTCTCCTCATCTCATCCCTCGCTCTCTCTCTCCAGTCCTCTCTCCTCATCTCATCCCTCGCTCTCTCTCTCCAGTCCTCTCTCCTCATCTCATCCCTCGCTCTCTCTCTCCAGTCCTCTCCTCATCTCATCCCTCGCTCTCTCTCTTCAGTCCTCTCCGCATCTCATCCCTCCTTATCTCAGTGGGCCATGTTGATGAGTGGCTGAGACATCTGTCAGTGGGCCATGTTGATGAGTGGCTGAGACGTGGTTGTTTTTGTGTCCACAGTATGGGATGCAGCTGTACCAAAACTTCCTCCAGCCGCACCAGAAGCAGAAGTCCTCTCCCATGGTAGGTGACCAGGCTCTGGTCATACCAGCCTTACCCACACAGAAGGCTTCATAACACCTTTTGACTATGTAAAATGCACTGACCACTAAAAATGCTCTTATTTTAATAAATGTAAATACAACGAGGGCAATATTTGGGTTTGCTGACATACACTCACTCGTTGTTACTTCAATAAATGCACACACACACACACACACACACACACACACACACACACACACACACACACACACAAAGACATGCACACGCATGCACATATTTCATCTTTAAATTGATTGTCAAAACAGGCTTTTATTCACGAATATATCACCTGTCATAAGCAATCAACCAATCGACAGTACTCTATGAAGCATCGATCAATACTTGCAGGAATTGCTAACATTTTTCGACCCGTCCACCCTGCTCACCTCGTCCACTCCAGCCCCCAAATGACAGTATTCTGAATGGGTAAACAGTCTGTCTATTTTAGTCATTGGAATATGTTCGAGGAGCCTCAGCACTCTAAAAATAGGCTCCGATCAGCTGCTCTCCGACTTAACAACTCGTCACCTGGGCCGGGCAGCCAGAGGAACGTGGGGGAGAGGGCGCAGGCATGAGGGGCCCGTAAGCCCCCGCAGCAGCCCCGGGGTTACGCTGCTTCTGGGAACAGGGCCTGGACAGCGCGCAGGGATTAAGTTAGGCCGCAAGATACGCGCAGGGGTCACCCTACTCCAGGGTAGTCCGCGCACAGGGCCACACCGCCCACTGCCGAAACTAGACCGCTCTACGTCGCACACATGCATGCATACACACACACACACACACACACACACACACACACACACACACACACACACAAATACACACACTCACCACTCACAACACAAATGTGTGCGGGCCCTAAACCCCCACTCCCTGGTTAAGCCAGAACAGGTAGCAAGAAAAAATCACAAAGTTAACCACTGAAACCAACTTTTTCTTCTCTCTTTTTTTCTTTGAGGGAGAGATTACAGATTTGGGCGTAAGAGGGTTATTCCAAAGACGCACCCCACTTGAGTATATTTTACTCTTTACTATCTGCAGCGGGGGCAAGCGGCTCTTAGAAGCGGTGGAATGTTCTGAAACTCCGGGGGGAAACACTGGTCACTTTGTGTGGGGCGGCTCGGAGGATTTGGAGCCCAGCGGGCTCGGAGGCGGAGGAGAGGAAGCCCACGGCACTCGAAGCGCGTCAAAGGCCAATAAAAGAGGCATTTCCTCTCCAAGGCAATCAGAGAATCAGCCACTATGACAGCTTAAAGAACGGCAATCGCCACAACAATGTCTTTCTTTCTCTCGCTGCTGTAGGTTTTCATGTGGAACGTAAAGCTAGGAGAGAGGCACACACACACACACACACACACACACACACACACACACACACACACACACATATACACATATTATCTCTAATATACATTCTGATCTTAGGCTTACACTAATGTGGTTACAGAGTATAATTGTTACATTCTTAGAACACTGGGTGGTGCTTTACAGTGCATTACCATAGCGTCATAGCTCTGATTATTTTGTTTGTCTTTCTTAACTCCCATAAATTGCTCGTGTGTGATGGGTCGGAAAAATTCCTGCGTGATGTCATGCCGTTAAGTGTTCTGTTTGAAGCCATTTAGGCATGCAGTCTCAAGAAAATAACAATGTGTGTGCACGCTTCTGTGTGTGTGTGTCTGTGTATGTGTCTGTATGTATGTGTGTGTCACTTTGTGTGTGTGTGTGTGTGTGTGTGTGCGGTGTGTGTGCGTGTGTATGTCTCTGTGTTTATGCGTGTGTGGTGTGTGTGTGTGTATGTCTGTGTGTGTGTATTCATGTGTGCGGTGTGTGTGTGTGTTGCCATTCCAGAGGAGCATCTCAGAGAACTCTCTGGTGGCCATGGACTTCTCGGGCCAGACGAGCCGTGTGATTGAGAACCCGTCCGAGGCGCTGTCTGTGGCCGTGGAGGAGGGCCTGTCCTGGCGGGTAATGTGCCACTGACCCCACTAAATCATCCCTCCAACATCCCCCCTCACCCCCACCCCTCCCCCGGCGCCTTGTTGTACCCACCCCCACCCACCCCCATCCTCATTATGCCCCCCTGTCCGCATAACTGACTCATACACAAGCAAAAACAAAAGCCAGACCTAACTCGAACAGAAAGTCCTCCAGCGACATCATCAGCGGGCCGGCCAGCACACAAGGGTGGTCCAGAACACACACGATGAGGCCCGTCTGTCACACATTGCAGTAATGATGCGTCGCGCATGCACTTCTGTCAACAACACTCCTCCATCAGAGGTAACGTACACCACTCCCATCTCACACAATGGCTGAAACGAGGATGGACATGAGCACAGCACAGATAGGGCCAAACACCGATGTTTGGACGCGCGACTTGGGTCACATTCAGAGATGAAAAATGGGGCATTAGTGAAACTTGTCATTTTTGTTGTGTATACATTTATGTTTGTCGTAAGTGATACTGTAATTTTTGCTGTGTATAATGTATGTTTGTCATAAGTGCTCATTTTGTATTGGCTTCACAGAGGAAAAGTTGCCATCGGCTCAGTTCTCATGGGAGCCCATCAACGTCTCAAGGTCCCATGGCCAGCATAGGTTAGCACACATGCGCACACACACACACACACACACACACACACACACACACACACACACACACACACACACACACACACACACATGCACACACATCCTTTTTTTTACACAGGGGGGCCATTTCAAAATGTCAGTAAAACTGACAAAGTGGTCGTCGAAACATCTTACTATGATTTGGAAAGGGGCTCTACATCTAATTTTAAATGTAAAGAATTAAAAATTGAATTAGTGTGATGTTTATGTAATTTCTTTTTATTTAACAGTGTAGTAATGAGACTAATTTAGCTGTGTTGATTTAATTCTTGTGAAGTATGTTGGAAATTCAGATAGGATATTGTTTTATTGATATTGTTTTATTTTTTGTTTTATTTTCTCTGAAGAGATCAAGAGTGATTACCATGTTCTTGTACATTTCATGTAGCTTGAGTTTTTGTTTCACATTTTTAACATACCTGTTTAGATTCATTAGGGTGGGAGGGACGTAGTGACTGACAATATATATAAACATACAAACAACACACATACTCTACAATGCACAATAATAAGTAAACAATAGAATTTCAACTTGATGCCACACACTGTTCACCTTAAGTCACTGATATTGTCTGTGCACAGATGATTAGTGAATGAGCAGAGGCATTTTTATTGACATCAGTATTTATGTCATAGGGCAGTGGGGCCTAAATGCAGCGTTGTCTTCTGTATGATACCAATTGGGCAAAGGGAATTCAGCTGTCTGTTCACAGCTAGAATCCACTCGAGTGGAGATCAATGGAAATCGCTGATGTGGAAAACAAATGGAACCAGTCTGAAAGTGTGTGACCTTAGCTATAAAAAGGAGAAATGACAGACACACTTACCAAACAAACACAATGCACCATTTAATGAAACAGTCAGACTCTGAAGATGCTGCTGTGTTTCCAAACTGACAAAAGTAATATGAGCTGCTCATAATATGAGCTGGCTAATTGTATGACTGGAAACACGGCATTGAAGACTGAGAGGTCTAAGAGTGAGAGGTCTTGCTTGCCTGGAGGTGTTGTGGGGTTACTGTGTGAGATGGCAGAGCCGTTGGCAGAGCAGGGACCATTTACGTTTCCTCAACATGGCAGAAGGGAGGAAAACTTTATGCAAGCACTTCACTCTCGGGAAACTAGTGTTTTTGAAAACTATTGTGTTGCCATAGATTTAATGTATTATATGTTGTTGATTATACACATAATCTGTTATTACAAGAGGATTTAAGGCTTTTTTTATTCGCCCTCCCACTTACCAAAGTAATCTAACACATGCCAAACTTTATCACAATTTCATTAATATCAGAGTCTTATAGCGTTACTAAGCGATCCATTTAATAACCATTGAGGTGAGGTAACCTGACACACATCCTATTGACCTTTAACACACTTGTGTGTGTGTGTGTGTGTGTGTGTGTGTGTGTTCATGTGTGTGTTCATGTGTGTGTTTGTGTGTGTGTGTGTGCGTGTGTGTGTGTGTGTGTGTGTGTGTGTGTGTGTGTGGATGCTGTGCTCTAACTAACGTCCATCTGTCCTTCTCTAACACACGCTGTCCTCTGCTCTGCAGCTCTCCACCTGGCCCAGCCCTGGTTCCACAGCAAGCTGTCTCGAGAGGAGACCCATCGCCTGATCTCACAGCAGGGCCTCGTCGATGGGTACGAGCACTCCCAGTCACTCCGCTGGGGAATCAGGCCTCCCTGATTACATATCGCATGTCGTTTGGGTGATATTCATGCTCTCAGATGATGCCATAGCAATGTTTCTGATGGTATCCATGAGATAGCTGCGGTGGGAGACATTACTGAAGTGATATCTGTGCGGCTATTAAACATAAATCCACACCCGTGAGGTCTGACACAGAAATAACAAACTGTGTGTCAGTGAACATGCAATGGTATAGAGTTTCCACCGCTATTTCTGGCCGGCTGGTGGACAAATTTACCACCGTCTTCTGTTGTTATCTAACATTACTTCACGAGCCCGTGTCACGGGTCCTGTTATTCACACGGCACATGTATTTCTCCCCCGTCTGTTGCCGTGGGGATGCGAGACGTATGTGAAACGGGAGTAATTTGGAGAATGGCAGCGCATTTTTCGAGCGCCGCCTGCGTCGTTTCTGTTTACGTTACGTAACCCAAGCAGCAGATGAAAGAGCCCCTGTGTCTGGGGCAGCGTGAGGCCTGGAGATATCATCTCCGTGTGCTCGGCCTCCCAAAAAGCCCCCAGCCGAGAAGGGAGAATAGGTGTCCAACTGGCGAATCAAAGAGACGGGGGGGAGGCGGCACTGAAAGGCTCTGTTTTTTTTGTCCACAGGGTTTTTCTTTTAAGGGACAGCCAAAGCAACCCGAAGACATTTGTCCTATCGCTGTGCCACATGCAGAGAATCAAACACTTTCAGATAGTACCTGTGAGTACAGCTGCTCGCAGCCTGGCTTTCTCTGTGTGTGTGTGTGTGTATGTGTGTGTGTATGCATCTCATATTTTAATGTTCAAAGGGAGGCGGTCATCTCACTTCCAGTGTGTGTGTGTGTGTATTTGTGTGTATGCATGTTTGCATGTGGGGTCTGTGTACGCATTTATAAACAAATAAATGTGTGAGTGAAGTTGTTTATGTTCTTGTTTACAAATGGGCTTTTGTGTGTTTACCTCTGTCCTGTCCCTGTGTGATATGCAAACCTCTCAGTGTATATGTGTTCATGTGTGTGTTTACAGTACATTGTTTGACTGTCTGTGTGAGTGTCTCACTCTCTATCTCTGTGTGTGATGCGTGTGTGTGTGTGTGTGTGTGTGTGTGTGTGTGTGTTTGTGTGTGTGTGTGTGTGGTTGTGTGTGTGGTCATGTGTGTGTGTGTGTGTGTGTGTGTGTGTGTGTGTGTGTGTGTGGTCATGTGTGTGTGTGTGTGTGTGTTTGTGTGTGTGTGTGTGGTCATGTGTGTGTGTGTGTGTGTTGTGCCGAGCAGGTGGAGGATGAAGGCGAGCTGTTCTACAGCCTGGACGAGGGCCACACGCGCTTCGGCGACCTGCTCCAGCTGGTGGAGTTCTACCAGCTCAACCGAGGGGTGCTGCCCTGCAAGCTCAGGCACCACTGTGCCCGCATCACCCTCTGATCCCAGCGGCACCCACGCGCCCTGCCGGACCCTCCATGCGCTCGCGCCCCCTCTCCGCCCGCCCCCATCTTAATGCCACCAGGGGGGAAGGAGGAGAGGAGGGCAGGGCAAGGGGAAGGGTGGGGTTGAGGTGGGGTGGGGCGGGGGGAGAGTGCGTTGGGTTCTCTGGAGGTTCACAGACGCATCCCGTGCCTTGGACCTGATGGACAGGAGGCTCGGACAAACCACGAGCAGCCGTGCAGATGCCAGTGACACAACCACTGATCGTAAAAGACATCCGCAGAAATGAAAATCGGCCTCCACAATACGCACAGACACGCACACACACACACACACACACACACACACACACTCGCACACAGATGCACATACATATACTTAACCGGCTGTGGCTACAAGCTATGAGAACAAGTGTGACCTCTCCGTTTTTGAAAAGGGCACATGAAACAAAAAGCTGTAGTGAGAGAAAAAGAAACAAGTTTTTTTAAGTGGACTGGCTAGTGGGTTCTAAAGTTTTTGCAATAACGTGAGTGGTGAATGGACCTAGCGAAGTATACGAGCTTGGTCTGCGGCAAGTGTTGCCTGCTCAGACACTGAGGGGAGGGGGGGGGAGACCATAGCTGTAGTTGCTATATCTATGGGAAAAGACCATATCTGTAGTTGCTATATCTATGGAACAAGACCATGGCTGTAGTTGCTATATCTATGGAAAAAGACCATAGCTGTAGTTGCTATATCTATGGAAAAAGACCATAACTGTAGTTGCTATATCTATGGAAAAAGACCATAGCAGTAGTTGCTATATCTATGGAAAAATACCATAGCTGTAGTTGCTATATCTATGGAAAAAGACCATAGCTGTAGTTGCTATATCTATGGAAAAAGACCATAGCTGTAGTTGCTATATCTATGGAAAAAGACCATAGCTGTAGTTGCTAAATCTATGGAAAAAGACAAGCTTGAAGGATGTGAGAGTAGGTGGGGGGGGGGGGACACAGCCCATGTGGTGCAGTTGATGATGTACTGTATATAAATATGGAGTCAAAACAGCCTGAGTAGTATGTGGACGTAAATGCTAAATGCTCTCTGTTTGTGAATGAGCCTCTCCTGCTCTATGCTAGCGAACTATCAGTCCGATTCTGATCATTGACAGCAGTGGCCACGAAGCCATGTGAACATTGTGAGAGAATTTAAGAAAAAAGCTATATGGTATAGCCATAATCATTGTGCACAATAGAGGAAAAAAACAAGCTTTTTTGTTTTTGTCAGGGGAATATCACAAAATCAGGTTGGAGAGGATTTAGGAGGTTTGAAGTGTACAGCGGTACAAGCCACAGTCCTTTCCCAATCTCGTGGGTAAAAAAAGCCTCTCTCTCCCTCTTCTCTCTCTCTCTCTCTCTCTCCCTCTCTCATTTTAATCACGTGACAAGATATTCAGGTATTTTATAAATATGTGATATGTTTTTTTGTTTGTTTGTTGTTTTTGTTTTTGCCTATTGATTGAGATGTGTGGTTACCAGGTGAGAATGCATTTCTGTGCATGCTGTATAAGCTGGAATTTGACTGTTGTAGTGGCCTAAAACACCAGCTGAGAAACAATGCACATACTGGATGGTACTCTGCTGTACGCCAATCTGGAATGTATCCATTGCATTATATGTCTAGACTGACACTGCACCCTTGAATAATGTTAAAGTAGCATAATGTGGTTTACATTTTAGAGATTTCAACCTCAAGGCATAAGAAGACGTGTGATACCATCCATTGATTATCGGTTGCTATGCCAGAATTGTTGTACATTGAAATTGGTGTTCTTTGTTTTGTTTTGTTTTTAGGTTGTATAATGCAGATTGACAATGTACTTCAACTGATTTTTTTGGTATAAAATGGATGGTGAGGTCATGATCATAGATTTACATGATAAGAACAATGATATGTGGTTTCTTCAGGTTATGACCTGTAATATAGCAGAAATTTATTTTAAAAAGGAAAAAAAGAGATATGACACAGGGATTCTCATTCAACTATGATGGATGTGTTTTACTGTAAAAAAGATGACACAAAGAGAACTCACATGACTATTTGACCAATGTACTTTTAACAGTAAGATAAAGAAACATGAAACAAAAATAAATGCATTTTCAGCAAACTGGCAGGTGTATGTAACATAAAAATCAGACAACAGTGCTTTCAAAATGTCAAGAAGAATATTATGGACTGCATTATCAATCATTGCTAAGTTGCACTGTTTGAGTCCAGTTTTATAATTCATACATGTTTAGTAACCTCTTAAGTTGCTCAGTGAACTCAAATTTATATAAAGACATGTTTTACATATTTTGGAAATAGTCACATTGAAATGGTATTTGTAGACAATGTTAATTGCACTGTAGTTTAAACACTGGTAACAGTTCCTATTACGTCATAATGACTGTTAGCGACTTTTCATGGCATTGTCTGGAGAATCCATTTCTTTCCTTTGCCTCTGCTCTTACCTACCCTGGTCTTTGTCCATGGACAGAACTAGTGTAGTGTATGTGAAATGACCATGTATATATAATTTATGTCTTATGAAGTCATTCTCTGTGTCTGATGTGTTTTTCAGCGTCACCCGTGAGGAATGTCCAGTTCCATTTTGTTTAGGTTTTTTGTTTGTTTTTGTTTTGGAGGAGTTTACATATTAACAATAATTGATTAAGTTCATGCCTGAATTAACAGCATTTTGTGGGCAAAGTAACCTTCAGTTAATTGAAACATAATTACTTGTGACTTTAGAGAGTAATCTGGCTGATTAAAAAAATGAAGATACCTTTTTCCAAAAAAAATATTTTCTTCTATGAGAGTGAAGTCTATAAAAACCCTGACACCTATGTTTACAGCTATGAAAGAACATAACATCCTGATGAACACTTTTCACTGACATTTGTCATATATGTACCATACAGAAATTAGGGATGTTTTTATGTGCATGGCTGACGATGTAATATGAAGACATTCAAAATGTTATACATTCTCCAGCTTTAGCCACTAGATGGCAGGCTTGAGCTTTTCACAGTTTCCCATAAAGCTCACACAAGGCAAACAATTACTGACGAATGTGGGATAATTTTTCAGGTTACTCTCAAATCAGTCTACTGTTTCGTATTTAATCTAATTGTTTAACATCAATAGGCCTGATTGTATTGTACATGCTATTTGGTTTGAAGTAATGAGGTGATACGATTTGCATGTGTAATGGATGTTCAGTGATTTTTAACAGTGGCATTTATTTAGACACCTAAAAAGAAAAAAACAATGTGGAGTTAGCTCATTGAAAATAGAATCAATAATACCATGACCAATTAATTAATTTGACTCCGCCAATTGATCTGATACTGTGCTTTTGTTTGTTTGTGCAGCCTGGCAGCATATGAGATAACTGTAGTTGGACCATGACTATATTAAATGAAGGACACACACACTTAAAGCACCCAAAGTCCATATGTTTGTAAAATTCTCAGTTCACATGTTCTAAATTCACATTCGATATTCTCTCAGTGTATACACACATACGTTCAGTCTTCTCTCCAGTACTGGATGGAAGGCCTCACGCTTTTGCTTTTTGGGCATTGCTATTTTCAGTTTAGTAAAAACGGAAAAAGGAAGGAAATTGGGGAAGGGGAAGAGCATACGCGCGCGCACGGACACACACATACACAACACAGTCAGTTCCAGGGGATATGTTTGCGCACACGTAAGTGTTAAATGCAGCCCTGCTTCCAGGGTCTGCAGCTTAAACGCTATCTTGGATGTATTTCTCCCATTGATTCACATCTGGCTGCAGGGAGAAAAGAGAGAGAGTGCTCTGTCTAAATGAATTCCTCCTCCCAGACGCAGTCCAAACAGCCTGTGGATATTCGGGTGAGGGGCTCGCTGTCTGACTTGGCCGCTCAGACGCGCATCGCATAGAGTAGCAACGAACAGCCAGACAGGCACACGGTCGTCCAGTTCCTATGCACCTCGCCCGTGAGGGGAGGATGAAGCCAAGCCCACCTGAGCCCATACACGGCCTAGTCGGCATAGGGCTTCTCGGGTAGAGTCTGTGCCGGAGAAAGACTGGAAAGTTCCTTGGCCGAAGGGTCAGTCTGGCCCGCAAGGCACATCTGAGCATTGTCACAGTTAATGCCATGGCTTAATGCCACTTTTACCCCAAAGGAAGGACAACACCACGACAGAGGTAAGTAAAGCTGATAGAGGTCATATGGAGGACATGATGGTAAACTAGGCCTATTACCCATGCGTCATGCAAATAAGCCACTACGAAGGCTCGGCAAGAAAACATCTATAGCATTTTCAGACTTCAGGGCCAGTAACAAGAAGTGGAATTTATCGTTTAAACATGTTATATCTGTGAAACTCGAGCAATGAGCACATGTTGTGTAAAACTTGTTTTAGACAGACCTCCATTTTCTCCTAGCAGTCCACCCACTTGACAGATAAAGTATTTGCATCAACTATCCCTCTGGAAATCTTTGGAACATCAAGGTATTGTAGAGCCAGGAAACAGACCCGTTTTACTTTCTAAAGAATAAATAAAAAACGGAGGGCTACAAGCACAATTTGAGGGCTACAAGTTCACACCATGTGAAAAACCCTTTCAGTGTTTGTTGTGGTATCTAACCAGATGTCTGAATGTACCTTAGGTCAAAGTCAGAAGGGTGTGTGTCCCTGCAGAAGAAAGACTTGGTGAATGATTGAGTCCCAGTAGCTGTTGCTCTCAGCTCCAAGGCCATGGGGTGGTTTCCGAGGTAGCACACACAACCCAGTAAAACACACAACGTACCACTGCTGTGCGTTTCTTTAAATAAAAAAAATAAAAAAAACTTCTGTTCAATGAATAAATCTACAAATACATTTTTGCCATAAGACGTAAAACTCTAATTACACAATTATACTGGGGGGAAAAAACAAAAGGGTCTGAACAGCCACTGTATAATTTTATTATATATTTATATTTGTCTGGTGTAGTCAGTGCTAAGATTAAAAAACAGTCCAAACCACAAGCCATTAAAATTCACCTTTCAGGTCCATGTGGGATTCATTCTCCACTGAGTGGACTTTTTCTGATAAATTATGTCCAGGCTAATTGCTGTTTCAGTGCTGGTTCTCTCAATTGTATGCTAACCCCAAATATTCCCCTTTTTTCTCTTTCTCTCGTCTCCTTGTCTTTCTTTTTTTACTTTCTTTTTTTATTTGATATAGAGGTCTTGGTACAAGAGAATGGTGAGTATCCAGCTTTGTTAATTACATGGATAACACTTTCGCTCATCAAATAATGGATGTGCTTTGCAATTTCTCGTTTTAATAATCAATTACTGGTTGTAATTCGCAGCAGTGTCACAGGAGAGTCACACAGTCTCAAAAGGCGAGACAGCCACGCTGGATGTCTTTATGGGGCCCCTATGTTTCTCTTTTCTCTCTCTCTTTTTAAGCACATTGGGGAGCAGCCTCTGTGCGTCACTCTCACACATTTTATATTGTTTCTCATTATTGGATGCCTCAATTAGGGCTGGGATGTTTTCAACCATATTCAGGTATTCCATATACACACATGCAGGGGTATTCCCCAAGTACTTATCAGGGGGGAAAGACACGCACACACACACACACACACACACACACACACACACACACACACACACACAGAGACACACACACACACACACACACACAGGGTTGAGGAAAAACATGTGTGAGTCTATTCCCAAATGCTGCTTGACAAACATAAAACACAAACCACAGAAAAAAAGTGTTGAAAAAAGAGTAAAGGCGTTGTGATTCAAATTAAAAACACAAACTGGCATGTTTAATAAAACAAAGTAGGGTAGAGTGTGTGATCATATTCAACATACGTTGTAGCCAGCCAGAATAAAACAAAACACATAGCTGGTGGATAGCAACTGATGTAATTAAAAGAGGATGGGTGGGTGGGGTTGTCGTAATAGTAGCAGCAGCAGGTGCTGTTTTGCAATGTAGTGAATACAAAGAAGACAAAGAAAATAACATCAATGATGCATTACGTCAACAGCCTTTTGAGATACAATTTGACACAAAAATATTCAGAATACCAAAATTGCTGGGGGGAAAAAGATGAGATTACTGACTGGGTCCCTCCCAACCCTCCAAACAGCCCAAGAATAACACAAGTTAAGTCAAAAGTGTGAAATAACGATGATATATCTCACAATGCTCTAGCGGTTCGATGCCACCGCCCCCCCCCCACCCCAGTCAAACCTCCCCACACACACACAGAGGAAAGTAGGATTTTTCTCAGCCAGTTGTATTAATTTGGCACTTGAGAATCATCCCCCAACACAGCCGACCTAAACTAATTCACCTTATTGGTGTGCAGACTATTTTTGTAATATATTTAAGGATTTCTCACAACCCAGAAAAACAACATGTCTTTGAAACTGTAGGCCTGTTTTCACAATATGATGAATGAAATGTGCTTTATTTGGAAGCTGTCCGTGGAGTGATTGATTTGACTAAGTGCATTAGTACACTACTAGAGTTGTGCTGTATTTCATAGATCCCCCTCTCCCCTCCTTCTCCTCCACAACCTCTGTGTGGGAGACCACCTCAGCAAGCAGACGCCTACATGGGATAACTGACGTGACATGCAGATGAGTGATAGAGTACTGATTTGTGCAAATGAAACATTATATTCAAAATATTCTGATTTTTTTTTTATATGCAAGTGCTCGTGCCACCCCCAACAAGATGCTGCCCTGAGCTGTTGCCCATGTCACCTACTTCACAAACCACCACTGGGAAGCTACCAAACTATAGAGCTAATGCTGCAGTTATGTTGAGGAATTAGATTTGTAACATTTTGAATGAGCACAAATCTCTGTCTGGGCCAATCAGTGTTAAGGTTAACCTTTGCAACCCCCTCAACCAGTTACTATTTTCTGAGATATTTCAACTTCCACGAGGCTTCATTTTACATCTCCTAGATTCAAAAACTAAGTTTAGTTGTGAAGCCACAAGTATCAAATTAGGGTATGCATAGCTCAGATTGTTCAAACTACACCTAAAACACTCACAATACATATACAGCATCATCAAGCACACATTTTCAAGAAGTATATGTATTCCCTCAGACAAATAAATACTCAGACTGAAAATGATGACAGACACATCAATGGATAAAGAAAATGAAATGAAAGTAGTTTAGTTGAATTAGTATTAAATTAAATAGATAGGACACCGTACATTAAATATTAGTAAATACTGTACATATTTTGTGCTGTATATAATTACAAGCAACG
Organism: Alosa alosa; assembly: GCF_017589495.1. NCBI lineage: Eukaryota > Metazoa > Chordata > Actinopteri > Clupeiformes > Clupeidae > Alosa > Alosa alosa. Next base: position 16,788,345 of record NC_063191.1, read on the forward strand.
TATGCACAGCAAAAAAAACAGTATTTTCACTGTTTACTGTCCATCACATTGCACTTCATCACCATATAATTTGCAGATGATTAATTTAATGATAAACATATGGATAGCAAATGATCTTAGATGTAAATAACATTGCATGCATTTCAAATTTAATTATTTTAAATAAAACATTCAGTGTTTATTTTTTTAAAAAGAAAATACATTTAGAAAACATTGAATGAAATCTATTTTAATTTTCTGCCACTGCCTTTCATAGGCAAATGAAAAAATGTTTGAAATATATTCAAAACCACATACAGTAGTCATGGGTTAGATTTAGATTTCTAAATTGATTCTTAGTTCAATTTCTATTATCAAATGTGGACATGTGGTCTGGCAAACAACAAAGCCTTGTTATGCTGCACGCGTGTGTGACTTCCTCGCCACACATCACGTCGCCGTCACCGTCGTCGTGGCGGTTGTTGTTTTAGGCAGCAGCGGGAGAGCTGTCATTGTCTCCTCGGTGCACCTTCAAAGTGCCTGTCTCGTCTGGAGATTTCTGACCTTGAGAATGAGCGGCGCAGAGCGTGCGCGAGGCGAGGTGTGCCAGGGACCCAGCACCAGGCTGCTCCGCACCTAATCCCCGTCAGTGAGGGGGAAGCCTGGGCACTGCCCTGTAGCATTAACTAGCAAATCAGATGTCAAGTATGGGTGTGTGTGTGCGTGCGTGTGTGAGAGAGAGAGAGACATAGAGAAAGAGAGAGAGAGAGGGAAAGAGGAAGAACAGTATATTTAGATGTATTTAGAGAGACAGAATGGGTTGTGCAATGGCAAGATCCAGTGTGTTATCAATACCGTACTGTCAGTGTTAGTCTTTATGGAGTTACAGTAGTTTATGTGAGGTTGGAGACACCAGCCACTGTTCAGCAAAAACAGATTGTTTATACTTTTAAGTGGTTGAAACAACAGACCTGGGGGGAGCTCATAGGAATTGTGTCAGGGAAATTGTGTCCCCAGCTTTTGTTTTACTATTTTTTTAACCAACAGGAACAAACAGGTCGGAGCCAGCTCTGAATTTAAAATTACTGGACTTGAGTCCTCACATGCGTGCCTCATAGTGTCCTCACATGCATGCCTCATAGTGTACTCACATGCGTGCGTGCCTCATAGTGTCCTCACATGCATGCCTCATGGTGTCCTCACATGCGTGCCTCATAGTGTCCTCACATGCATGCCTCATAGTGTCCTCACATGCGTGCCTCATAGTGTCCTCACACATAGTGTACTCACATGTGTGCCTTCTAGTGTCCTCACATGCGTGCGTGCCTCATAGTCCCCTCACATGCATGCATGCCTCATAATGTCCTCACATGCGTGCCTCATAGTGTACTCACATGCATGCCTCATAGTGTCCTCACATGCGTGCCTCATAGTGTCCTCACATGTGTGCCTCATAGTGTACTCACATGCGTGCCTCATAGTGTCCTCACATGCGTGCGTGCCTCATAGTGTACTCACACGCGTGCGTGCCTCATAGTGTACTCACACATAGTGCCCTCACATGCGTGCCTTGTAGTGTCCTCACATGCATGCCTTGTAGTGTCCTCACATGCGTGCGTGCCTCATAGTGTCCTCACATGTGTGCGTGCCTCATAGTGTCCTCACATGCGTGCGTGCCTCATAGTGTCCTCACATGCATGCCTCATAGTGTCCTCACACATAGTGTACTCACATGCATGCCTCATAGTGTCCTCACATGCATGCCTCATAGTGTCCTCACACATAGTGTACTCACATGCATGCCTCATAGTGTCCTCACACATAGTGTACTCACATGCATGCCTCATAGTGTCCTCACATGCGTGCGTGCCTCATAGTGTCCTCACATGCATGCCTCATAGTGTCCTCACACATAGTGTACTCACATGCATGCCTCATAGTGTCCTCACACATAGTGTACTCACATGCATGCCTCATAGTGTCCTCACATGCGTGCGTGCCTCATAGTGTATTCACATTTGTGCATGCCTCATGGTGTACTCACATGCATGCCTCATAGTGTCCTCACATGCGTGCGTGCCTCATAGTGTACTCACATTTGTGCATGCCTCATGGTGTACTCACATGCGTGCTTCATAGTGTCCTCACATGCATGCCTCATAGTGTCCTCACATGCGTGCGTGCCTCATAGTGTACTCACATGCGTGCCTCATAGTGTTCTCACATGCATGCGTGCCTCATAGTGTCCTCATATGCATGCCTCATAGTGTCCTCACATGCGTGCCTCATAGTGTCCTCACATGCGTGCATGCCTCATAGTGTCCTCACATGCGTGCCTCCTAGTGTCCTCACATGCGTGCGTGCCTCATAGTGTCCTCACATGCGTGCCTCATAGTGTTCATGTAAGTGGAAGACTCTGTAGAGATGGCGGAGATCACTGGCCTCTGACTCTTACTGGGCACTTACTGGCTCTGCCCTCCCTCCCTGTGTGTGTGTGTGTGAGAGAGAGAGTGTGTGTGTGAGTGTATGTGTGTGTGTGTGTGTGTGTGTGTGTGTGTGTGAGAGAGAGTGTGTGTGTGAGTATTGGCCATGGGAGCTGTACTGGTAGGAGTACTGGACTCAAGCAGGGTGTGTGGCATGCTATAGAGTGGGGAAAGGTTTCTCTCTCTCTCTCTCTCTTTCTTTCTCTGTCTCCCCCTCCCTCTCCCCAGTTTGGCCAGTGGGTGTGGCCCAGCGGGGATTCACTCTCCCAGGGAGTCGGAGAGAGAGAGAGAGAGAAAGAGACAGGCCATAGGCGTGCGTGAGATGGTGCAGACAGCGTTGAGTGCAGATTGACGGCTGCTTGATTAGATCAAACGCACAGATGAGAGAAAGGAATGACAGAAGCAAGTGCAGGAGGAGGGCTGACCCACCAAACGCTCAGAATATCTTAAAGTTTGGGGCAGACGTTGGATCTGCAGTAGCAGTGGCACATTGTGTAAATACAGAAAGCAAGCGTTTGTTTGTACTGTAACTATTGTTCAGTGTTACACTCCTCTCCTGGCTGTCCATAATCACTTTTGTCAGTTGGAAGTTTCTGCCTATATGTCCTTTTATGTACATGTGTGATTATACATAATACACTGATGAATCTGAGCTTAAAACATCTTATGTTCTCATCTGATCAACCAGCAAGTTCAAACTGCATCAGGTCTCTATGACACTTCAACTGAGTCGAAATTAAGATAATTCTACACATATGTACCAGTTCATTTTAACATTTGAGGCCCTCTACTACAACAGAGAATGCATTTAGACACACACACACACATGGACACATGCAAACGGACAGACACACACATACACAAACACACACACACACAAACAAACGGAAACACATACATACACACATATGAACACACACACACACACACACACACACACACACACACACACACGGACACATGCAAATGGACAGACACACATACACAAACGCACACATACACACACACACGGACACACACACACATACACACACACACCTCTGGATAGGCCTTCTCCTCCTTGAGATACACGGAAGTTTAATTCAGGCAGCAGCCCACACACACCACATGTGCTTAAGCTACATTTACATTTTATGTTTTTTCTCTCTCACTCTCTCCCTCCCTCTTCTCTCCATCTCTTTTTTTATCTGATTTACATTGTATGCGAGTTGACTCCAGCTCAGAGCAGGAAGCTTCATGGAGAAGACGAGGAAATGGTCCATTTCTGTGCCGGGCACAGCCGAGTAAACTGGGCAGCATATGTTGGGATTTGAATAGTCAATCGATGAATAACCTAGAGCACTGTTTTTTTCCCTATCTCTCCCTCCCTCTTTCTTTCTCTCACTCTCTGTCTTTCTGGACCGGCTGGGTAGAGCAGTTTTCTCCGAGCTTCGGGAGGGCCATCCCTCCCTGAAGTGCCCGCACTGTAGTCAAAAATATTTACAGTGCCAGAAGGTATTTCGAAAAAATATATATCTGTGGAAAAAAAATCCAATACGGCGCTGACCTCTCACTGGGCATTTGTTAAACTCTCAGTCTCTCCATCCTGCGCTGCGTCTTAAGGCGAGGGAAATCAGCACTCTGTTTATAGCCCATCCTCCACTGTTTGTGGGGCTTTGTGTTAAATCTCATTCTATCTGTTCCATCTATTTTTTATTTATTTACTTATTCATTTTTTCACACTAAAGTTGTTTTTTTATTTGCTAAATAGTTCAAGTGCAGCGATGGTCAGTGACCCATTTCAAATTCATTATACGAATAAAAAATAATAGGACGATAATAATTAAAAACCAAATAGTATTATTGTTCCTATATTTAGGTTTATATTCCTCGTATTGACCCCTTGGCAACACAGATTGCTAAAGGACCACAAGTCATCCAAAGCCACGCATAATTACAGTAGTGCTAACAATCTAGTTTACCAAGTTCTTAGGCCACAACTTCCAATATACAGACTACAGATTCCAACATGTAATTCTCAGATTTAACATCCAGTTTCTTTGGAATTCTTGACTTATTAAGGGTAGCTGAGTGCTCCGCTAACTCAACACCATCCTACCATGGCTGTGTCGGCACTGAGCATGGTGTTGTGGCTGAGTGCTCTGCTAACTCAACACCATCCTACCATGGCTGTGTTGGCACTGACTGAGCATGGTGTTGTGGCTGAGTGCTCTGCTAACTCAACACCATCCTACCATGGCTGTGTTGGCACTAACTGAGCATGGTGTTGTGGCTAGAGGAGCTGCTGAGGTACCACCTAAAGTGTTTCGCCACTAGAGGGCAGAAAATGGCCTTCCAGCTGGATCACAGTTCAGCATTCTCACACACACACACGCACACACACACACACACACACACACACACACACACACACGCAAGAATACAATATGTTTTTGTGGCATGATCCCAACATTACACTCATTTCCTTTACATCAAATAAATATATAGTTGGTAGGATACTATTTACAGGGAGAATCAAATCATTTGAAGAAAAAAAATTATAATGATCATATTAATAAACTTAGGGGGGCCCATTTGAAGGAGGGAAAAAAGGCATGTAAAGTGGCTAATTACAATAATCTCACCAAGATGTCATAAAGGAGAGGAATGTCACAAAGCAATTAATTAATTGTGTTGCAAAGTAGCTGTCAATGACCTCGGCTTGTCATCTCGTGCCGTTCTTGCAACCTGCTCTAAGATGTTTTCCCAGGAACAGATTGCAGCGGAGGAACAGATGTCAAGATCAGGGGCACCCTGGCAGTCGGCGAGACTCCTATTTCATGGGGTTTTATCCCATAATTCTCTTTGAGAATGTTGTGTGCGTGGCGGTGTTTAATTACATATGCAGTAACTCCTGGTGCATTTGTGGTGTTGGACTCATTATTGTTTATGGGGGAGATGAGTGATATCAAGCAAATGAATGCTGAGCAAAGAAAGCAGTAAATACATCACTAATAATGACAGATTGGTGAGGCAGGACAATGTACAATGTATGTGTGTGTGTGTGTGTGTGTGTGTGTGTGTGAGTGTGTGTGTGTGTGTGTGAGTGTGTGTGTGTGTGTATGTGTGTGTGTGTGTGTGTGTATGTGTGTGTGTGCGCATGACTGCTGGCCCTCGGCCATGTGTTCACACCCGCTCACTTGCCATTGGAGGCATGCCGACCCAGCACAAACACTGCGACCGCACTGACTTATCACCCCACGCCAATAGCAATCAATGGGCCCCAGAGTGGATACCGTCGCACTAGCACTGGAGGGGACAACGGGATAATGACAGCCACACTCTCCATGCACTACTCACCACCACTCGTTAATAAGTCATTGTTTTCTCCCCTTCTTCTTCTTCTTCTTCTTCTTCTTCTTCTTCTTCTTCTTCTTCTTCTTCTTCTTCTTCTTCCTCTCCGCGTCCTCCTGCTCCGTCTCCAACTGGACACCCGCTTGGATGGCCGCCATGCGACTTGAGTGATGCGTGGCCTTTGGCACCGTGCAACTGTTGACCAGCAGCTCCTACAGCTGCACCCGGAGTAAACAGAGAGCGGAGCTCCTGTTGCATCCACGGCCAGAGCCCCTGCGCGCGCGCGTGTGGGTATGGGAGAGAGAGAGGGAGAGAGAGAGAGGTAGAGAGGGAGGCTGCATGTTGTGGACAGCACATTGGGTTTGTCAGTAGTCGTTAACGTGAAGCATTCCAATGCTCATTCAGGGCTGCGAGCCACAAAAAAGCAGAAAAAACACTGGCACTGTTGGGGGGGGGGGGTTCTTTTGTTTATCTGTAGTGGTTAAGAAAGCAGTCCTTCTCTGCCCCCCTCTCTCCATCAGTCTCTCTCTCCCTCTGTCAGTCTCTCTCTCTCTCCACGGTGGCATTTGGGGGCTTTATCTCAGTTATTGTTATTATTCTGCATTTTTCCCTTCGACGTCTCCAAAACATGACAACTGCCAGAACAACAAGACTAATGTATTCTGTGGCTGCCTAGGGAAGGGGAGGGATGGTGAAATGTGCAGTGAAGTGGAACATGAAAGGTTCCAGACAGAATCTGACACTGTGTCGTTCAGCCGCACGCAGATAAAAGCCCACTCGTCACCAAACCCCCTGCAACTACTTTTTTTCCCCCCTTCGCCCAAGTCGTCTAAGTAGCAAACATCAAACCTTCACAGAACCTGGAAAAAAATATATATCAACCAAAAATAAATTCACGATTAAATCTTTTGTCCCTCTCCACTACCATCACCACCACTCAAATCCCACCTGCCAACCCTTCTTGTTTATACATGGACATAACAAGAAATACAACTGTCAGTATTCCTGAATAGCCAAATCCTATTGTTCTGGCTGGCTGTTGACACTCCTGTTGTGGCTCCATCTCTGTGCATTTTGAATTACTCTTGGACACTTTTCCCCAGCTACATACTGTATGGGGCTGCTGACGGATGGCTTGTCCTTCAACCACACCACCATACAGTGGCTCATATTCAAGTGAAAAGCGAAAAAGTGCCGGCTCTTGTTGGTAGCACTCTAGCGCAGTTCTTTGAGACGGTCGATTATCTTTGTTTCCTGACCCGGTGTTTGCAAGGTACCAAGACAAGTCTGTTTTGAAACCTCACAGCACGAGCTCTAACAAATAGTATGTGTTTTCCACTCTTTTTTATTACTTATCTATTTATTTATTTATTTTTTCAGAAAATGGAACATTTAGAAAGCGTCGGCTAGTGTACTTGTTTACATTGCTCCTTCTTTTCAAGTCAGGGTTGAATGGAGGCTAACGCCAATCATAGCACACGACCTCCGTCTTGTATAGCTAACTCACTCGCGCTGCCCCCTGTTACAAGACAAGTTAATTGAATACGAGTTCAAGTCATCTTCCCAGATGCTCCACAGCAAAAGAGGCACAAAAGTATTGGAGCAGGTGTAGCTATGTTAACACTTATTTCCATTAGAGGTGCCTCTGCTCCGAGGCAGACATTTGGGAGGCTGGCATATTCAGCTTTGTAAATACTTTTTCCTATTTTATTGCTTTTTTTCCCCCCTTCTCCTCTACAGGATATTATTCTTATCGTCATCCTTTCAGGCTAGATTACTCATTTAACCCCAGTATGTATCTATCTATTGATACATCTGAGGGAGAGAGAGAAAGGGAGCGAGAGACAGACCCTGGCAGGACCTCCACACAGACTGGGAGAGTGGTGAAGAGCAGGTATGGACGTCTCTCCCTGATGTGGACACAGGCTTAAAACGGCCGTGACCCCCCCCGCAGCCCACACGTTTTAAGCTGGAGGGAGAGAGCAAAACAGGGTTCCTTTTGCCCTGGATCAGAGTTGAAATGGAAATCACAATGGATGCGGTTTTTTTCCCTCTCCCCCTGCTGCGCCTCAGGGGTGCGTTCTGCCTGAGAATGTAGAAATCTTTGCATTACTCATCTTTCAGTCAGGAGTCTGATGCTTTTATCTGAGACCTGTTTAGTGTGCCTCTCTGCTCACAAAGACAAACAGAGAGCAGGCATGATGACAGGGAGTGTGTGTGGTTGTCTCTCTCTCTCTCTCTGTGTGTGTGTGTGTGTTTGTGTGTGTGGTTTTGGGCATATGCATTTACACTTTAAATGTTTACTGACACTTCACATCCATGAAAAGATAGCGGTGACCAACCATAAGGTGTTTTGATAGTTACTGTGCAAAGCGAGGACTCATGGCTAAAGCACAAAGAAGACTTCCCTGTATCATGTGAAAGATGAGGAGATATTTATGCTGTTATTCTACAGTTGTCGTTGTTGTGTATGACATACATGTCAAACCAAGGACACTGATTTGTGAACGGACCAATTTATACTTGTTCAGCAATCTTCCACCAAGGTTATTTGTGCTGGTTTTATATTTTCAATTAGTATTGTATAATTGTAAAATGACTGGCATATGCCCACACAGGAACTGCTCCAAAGAGCATACAAACACAGCACACAGTTCATCAGTTCACCTCATCATCAGTTCCCAGATTTATTGACCGTTTAAGCCTAGCACTTCCCCAAAAGGTCTGATTCGTAGTTCCTGGCACTAGCATATGCAATCCCATATTCAGCCAATAATAATATTATACATCCTTGAGTGCTGTATAGAGTGTTATCAGAGAGTCAAGGTGAGGTTTAACCTCAATTTCAATGCTGACAGACACATGACAAAGTGACATGCTCTGCAAGTGGAATCATCACCTGTGTGTTGTCGAGTCATTTTTATGGTCAGTTTTGGTTATAAATGAACTCCATAGCAACGCGGCGGCTCCACTGGCTCGCCTCGCTAAAGGGGCCATGTGTGTGATCTATGGCCTCGCAGGTAACAGGTCACGCCTCAGGTTCATTTACCATGTGACGTGAGCGGGGGACTGTTTTTTGTTAAGTTGTCAAAAATCCCCACCGCCTGACGATATCAAAATGCGCTTTCATCAATATCAACTTCCACGGGTGTTTTCCACGCAGATAACCTTTGGCTCCGGGCGTAGTCACTCAGCGCAGATGTGATTCGTCAGGCGTTCATGCGTTGCGCGTGGAAAATGGGAAGCCAGCCTTTTACCAGTCCCTGAAACCTGACTTGTCATGAAAGCGCTGTTGCAACACCGACTGCTTGTACAAATCACAGATAAACAATTCCGATTACAAGCTGGTCTTTTAAGGAAAGATTAATGTACATGATTGAAATGTTATTACACATTTTAATTTAATTTGCCTAAAGCATCTCAATAATCATGTGGTTAAGCATTGGAGGTTCCCAGGGCTCTTTACTTCTCAGTAATTTTTCTAGACATTGTTATTGTCTTATTTATTAATATGTTTATTACCTCCTGTCAAAGATTAAAGTGTATTGTTTTCCCAGACCTCTGTGTTTGCTATGTGAGATTAATTAACAGTTTTCCAGTCGGTACTTTTTAGTACCGATCAATTCAGGTTGCATATTGAGAATGTGAAAACCTGGACAGTTTGCTCATCCTCTGATACAGAAACACATCAGAGGCATTAAATTAAGCGCCCTCCTTAATTATCAAGATTTTTAATTAACATTCTTGCAATAAGTATTGATATGCCCATTCCCAACAATTTGTATGCCAACTAACTATTTGCAATATCAATATGCCGGTAAAATCCAAGTAAGACGCAAAAAGCCTATTTGGATTTAAATGAGCTTACTCCTCAGGATGAATATGATGTTTGCCAATTAGCAGTAAACCAAATGTGCTTTTCCCCTTCTGAGCAAATGCTAAGATGATTTTTATTGACCAATCTTTGATCCGGAAGATTAAAGAGGACACTGTGTTGGGAGTAGAATGGAGAACCCTCAGGGTCAATAGGCTTACAGCAGCCGCAGAATGAAAGAGATTCGGTCGTCTTTGAGAACTCGAATCTCCAAGCTGTTTTCTGCACATTCACACAAAGCTGTAGAAATAAGCCACTGTGCTGCTCCAGACGGCTGTCGCCAGGGAGAATGCACACTACAAGCTTTATTTCTGTGTGTGTGTGTTAGCTTATATTTTATGATGTCTCTCTAAATCTTAAAACCTGTGCTTTTGGTGTTTTGTAGTTGCAGCGATTTCATGCTGCAAGAAAGAAGGCTGGATCACGCTCCTGCAGACAGAATTCTTCCTCCCTTGTGCTCCACAAATCATGATTTTATTTTATGCTACAGAAGTAGGCAGCTCTTAAGGCTATGATATGGTCCCGCGTATGCGTCCCGCAAGTTAAGTTGAGTTGACGGAAAGTTAAGACCGCGCATCTCTTTAACGCGTAGACTGAGCATGTGTAAAACGGAACTGCTGTAAACACTCCCCTCCAGTAGGTGGAGCACATAGAAGAACAACACTTAAAACCTAGAAACAAACCTAGACAGAAGAAGACTTGTTTGGTTACCATAACAACGATGGAGCAGAGTGCCTGTCCTCGCACAGCTTTCCTGGCTATCGAGTTACATGAAACACCACGACATGGAGTCAACTTCGACCAATGTAAAGCCACAGTCCACAGATACAGATTCTTTATCATTATCTTTAACGGTTACTTTACCATCTATGGTGTAGAATCCAAAGTATTTCCAGACACCACATTTTAGATGAGTTGGGGACGTTGGCTAATTGTCCGCTCAGGCTGGCCGTTCTATGCGTTATCTTCCATTTTCCATTTTCAACAGGGTGGCTGGGCTCTGGCTTAAGTCATTATTGTGGCTACTGGCTATTGGCTATTATTGGCTTGATTTGGTCATTGGCCCTGGATCATAGAGCACTGGATGATATGGCAAACAATAAAATAAAAAACAAACTAATCATAGACTGTAAAAATGCGCTACACATTGCACTAAAAATCGAATAGTTTATTTATAGTTCGACTTCGGATATTTCACGTCATGTTCGAATTCATATTCGAATATCGAACAAAAAGTGACAGCCCTACTCCCTGCAGAGCTCACATGACTTTGGATTAAATGCATCTTTTAAAAATGAGCGTAGCCTAGCACCTATTCCTGAACAATGCTGAAATCAAATCGCGAAACTCCCCAGTAACACTTGTTGATCGAGGTGCATTCTCGCCTGTATAATGCGTTATCAATAAAGATAATAATAATAATAGTAGTAATAAAAGGAATGTAGCCTAGGCTACCTCTCCCAGGTGCACTCATTATCACCTACTCCTGAACAATGCTGAACTCAAATCTCGAAACTCGCCTGTCAACACCGGATATAAAGTGTTCTCATAATAATAATCGAAGGAATGTAACTAGGCTACCTCTAGCTCTAGATGCACCCATTCTCACTATGAGACATTAACACATTATGAACACAAAGAGTTAGGCTACTTCAAAACTTTTATTGACACATCATAATTACAGGTTTTTGGTTAATACTTTTTGGTATAAGGCAGGTGTGAAGACGCAATACAAATTTAATTGAGGACATCTGTACGCACAACTCTTTCTTACCATGGCACTGCTGTGTTTAGAAAAATGTCATTACTTTGTAACGCACCAACGTTGCTGCCCGAGCTGCCCTCTCGGCACCGAGTCACCGTCAGGGGCGGAGCCAGACATTTGAAACATTGGGGGCTTAGCCCAGTGTCACACACAGGAAGGCTAGGAGGGTCCGGGTGGGGCATGCCCCCCGGGGCAGAACATTTTGAAAAATAAACCCTTAAATAATGACTTCTAGTGAATTTTGTGTAAACTAATGGACACATTGAGACTATAAAAATGTGAGACTCAAGGTATATCTGACTAGCACTTTGGGTCTTTCAAGAGGGGTCTTTAGGCATAACCTATCTGATCAGCAGGCACTTAGTTAATTTAGAGTTTTATGAGTTATGGTTTGTATATTATAGGCTAGTATACAGTACTATGCTGAGATAACCCTGATGGGTTGCTACCTCAATACATTTTTACTTTGAACTCTGGCCAAAGTAGCCTTATGGTCAGGTTTAGCACAGCCCCACACATTGTGAACCCACTTATTAATAATAATGTTCAGTGGAACACAGTGGAACACATTAAGCTAGTTAGGGGGTGGGGGGGGGGGGATACATTTTACAAACTGAAATCGCATTTTCCTTTACAGGCCTACAGGCGTCAATGAGAGAACACTTACACTTACATGATTTTGGTTTCGATTTTCTAATTGGAGTAAGTCTTTGTGACAACACGTCATGATACATTTGATAATATTTGATCGTTGTTTTGGTATGTGTCTGAGCTGTCTGTGCACGTCCGCAATTGATTATGTTCCTCAAATGGAGAACACATCAATCCCATGGTATTGTTTGCCCTAAAATGCATGAAACATGCAAGTTCTATGCATGTTTCTAGACTATGAATACAGTAGCCTACAACAAACTTTCTGTCTTTCTGAAGTTTATTTTTGTATTCCGGGGTACAATAGCCAAATTGCCTAATGTCTTGAAAATAGTTTTTTCTTACCGGCTTGCTGTTTAAACTGATTGCGCCGCTCTGAACTTTCCTGCCAGGTTTCTGATGTAAACCGCTACATCTCAGCTCTGGCATTGCCTAAACTCTTCGTGTGGGAAATCAGATTATCTGTCAATATTGGGCTTTGAAAATAAGGGATAGCCTATTTGCCCAGTAATCGTAGCCTACATTTTGTAACATTTATAGAGAAACCAAGGGGAAGTTAAATTAGAATCGTTGGAAATTGAAAACACATACAAAAAAAAGATTCGGGGCTTTTGAAAAAAGATTCGGGGCTTTAGCCCCCGAAGCCACCCCCTCGCTCCACCAATGGTCACCGTACAGTGACTGCAAGTCTCAGCTATACCAACAGGTGTGCAGTGTGTGTTCTGGTGGATGATAAATGGAGCGATGCGATGGACCAACTTATCAAACTTCCCAGCAGACAGGCGAAAGTGCTCGTGGTGCTTCTCATCTAACAGCCGCATCTTTTGCACATAAGTGTGGAACACTCCTTCACTGGCTCTTCCTTCGTTCAGTGCTCGCACATCCCACCTTCTTCTTTTCTTCAGGCGTTTCAGGCTTCTTTGGTGGTTGTGTCCTACTTTCAGGCTCGACGTACCGCCCCCAGTTGGTGGGGCAGAGTATCACAATTAATTCGTAGTGCGCAGGCGCTAACCTTAATCATCTAGCGCGCATTCAGGACAACAGAAATTGGAGTATGCCTTGTGTCAAAAATGACGCACGTCTTCGACACGTGCAAATGTGACAGAGGAGTATACCATTTCTGTCTGGACACTGTCTTGGGCTGTCCATTGGCTCTGAAGTTGGGCTTGTTGATAAACCTCACAGTGGAGGAAACAACTTTTGCTGTAAACATACAGCTATCAATGAAATTATGGATTTTCACTGTTAGGCGAAGGATATACATACAATTTGACCAAGCATTCGCATTCATTCGTATACCTACAATACAGTAACCGGCTGCATTGTGACTAGCACTATGTGGGGACTATGTGTGTTGCTGGAGTACTCAAGAGTGCAGACCATAGAATTCTGACCCAGAGTCGTAAATAAAGCTGGTTTTGTATGCTTACTGTATGTGACGTCGTAGTGCACCTATACTACTGCTCCTAGTGTTCATGTGAATATTACATCTTGCGTATGTGTCACATCAATGTTCGCATTGCAAGACCGACTGGACAGGACAGGATACGTGCAGCAGCCATGGTGTGTACGCAAACGCATTGTAAAAAGTATCTGAATAGACAACACTCATAGGACATCTCTAAATGTAGGTGAGGTTGTTTTGATTCGGTTGGATGGAACAAACGTGCTCAATCACTGGTGCCTAGAAACAACAAACAGTGCTCGAGAGTGGAAAACAAGCCACAAACATGTCAAAGTGAATAAACTACAGATGTGTTCTTGTTGTTGAAGGGCTCAGTGGCTTGCTGGAAGTTGTTTTGTGACGGCATTCTCCAGAGACCTGAGCTTCACTCTCAGACTCCTAGCTCTCTCACTGCCATTGACAAGTTGGCCTTATAATAGGGGGGAAGTAATTTCACTCTTAATTCAGAGGGTGAAACTGTGGACCTACCTTAGTGTCCAGTCTGGTGAAATGAATGGAAGCATAAATCAATCTTTATTTTGTCCTAACAGATATTTTAATTCAATTTTGAATGCAATTGTATAATTGAACTGTAACTCTTATAATGCCATCTATAACAAACAGTTACCTTACAACTGAACCTTGTTGCTTGAAGCTCTGCATAACTAACACATAACTCGCCATTTTCACAAGCCCTGTAACACAGCCTCTCATCAGGCTTGTTCTGTCTCTGTAATAGATAGGCTGAGATAGCTTCAGCTCTCCACACGTACAGTGCTCCTATGTTTCACACGCTTTGTGCCAAATATCCCGTTGTCTCATAGGCGTCGATGAGGCCTGTGATTGGAGACTCCGGCAAGCAGGCCTCTTCTGCCAGGTGTGAAGCACTACTCCAGATGAGGATGGCATTTCAGCACCATTGACAGAAAGAAAGCTATTTACCGCCCAAGAGCATGCCGGCACTTCATCTGGAACTGCCGTCCTAAATGCTATGGCAAATTGATTCACCACTTGTCGAGAGCTTTTTGTGTTGTTGATTTGTGTAAGGATGCCATACCAATGTACAGTGTTGAAGGGGAAAGGGAAGACAAATTCTCCTTTAACATGCAGAGATGTGTAACTGAACCTCACAGGCAGTTTTAAAGTACATGGGCCCTTGTCTTGAACAAAGGTGCTTATGTGTGTTTATATATATTTATATGTTTATATGTTTATATTAATTTTATGCCAACCTACTCTCATCCTAAATACTGTGCACTGCTTGAATTGGAGACTTGCTTAGACCATTTTTTTGCATCTTTATTATGTCCTGATGTCTTATTTATTGCAAATAAAACTTGTTTAGTCCTGCAAATTTGCAAATTATGTGAAATATCCCTCAATATACATTCCTCTATCCATCTGTGCAGCCAAAATCTTCCCATTGCCCCCAACCCCAAACACACACACAGACCTCCATTCCCACATTATACACACGCATGCACGTGCTCACACATACCCACACACACCCCCGTACGTACGCACACGCTCACACACACACACATTCATTCATTATAGCTTTCAGGGGAATAAAAATATGGAACATAAAAATTCAAAATGTGAAACCATAGCAATATAAATTCAGCACCACACTGACAACTGCATAATAACATTAATGACATTTTTACATTGACTAAAAGTCAGAGTTCCCTATTCATTAATTTTAAAGTCGCACTCTCAGTCTTGAGATAGACAGTCCTCCCGTTGTCTTCAGAGTTCAGCTACGGGTGGGGGGGTCTACTTCTCCTCCCATAGCCTATAGCATATGAAGTTTTTTCTTTTCAGAGATACTGTACATTTAACATTTCTTGAGCTGCTTACCTAAACATCTGTGTGATATTTGCAAAAAAATTGTAAAAAAATTGGGGCCATACAGAACAGTTCTCATAAAGGTCCTGTAAACATACTTACAGCAAATAAATATGTTTCCAATCACTGAAAAATGGATGGTGAGTAATTGCAGTTTTCTTAGTTGAGTGAAAAAAACAGAACATGGCTAAGATGGTGTCATAAATATTTGTTGTGTGGGAGAGCTCATTGCGAAAGCAACAGTTATGTCTACATACAGAGGTTTAAAGGTTAATGCATCAAATGTTCTCCACTTACGCATTTTGAGGAGAAGAGAAAGGAAGAAAACAGTATACGGAACATTTTGTGGTCAAAGGGGTCTCTTGTTTTTTTCTGTGATATTATCGTTTCAGCCGCGCTGGGTCTGGCATCTACATCCTGCAAGTCTTGCAAGTACTTAGAATATCAAAGTAGCTCCAAGATAGTTATTCACTGGTGAATAATCCACTACGAAAAAACACAATAAGACTGTATGTAGTCTTTTGCTTTTGCACAACAGTGGACATAATACTCGGCTATCTTTTGTTTATAAGCCTCAGATTTATTTCTTCCGAGTTGTAGTTGAAAGGAGGATGAGAGGCAGGGAGTCACATCTGGAATTGCATTTGGCTTAGTGTGGAATAAACAGCTGATCTGCCTGGGAGTGCTATGGTGCTTTAAGCTGCAGTGTAAAAGCTGACCGTGTCCTCTGTTTCAGAGGACACACAGACTTAATCAGGTCTGCTAGCTGTCTGACATGGCCACAGGTAGACAGTCTGAAGAGAAAGAGCGAGAGAGAAAGAGAGAGAGACAGAGGAGGGTGAGAAACAGACGGAGAAACAAAGCAGAGTGAGACACTAGAGGAAGGAAAGGCAGGTTCATTCCCAACACAGAGACACAGACACACACTGTTTAATCTTGGTATCTAAATCCTCATATAAACCAGTATGTTGCGGCCTGATATAAAAAAAAAATAAGGTAAAGAATGATGTGATGGCTGGATTCCGTATCTGTGACAGCGGCTGCTCCAGCCTGTGCCCGTCCTTCCCCTCCTTGCCACCCATCCTCAGCCTGTGCCCGTCCTTCCTCTCCCTGCCACCCATCCCCAGCCTGTGCCCGTCCTTCCCCTCCCTGCCACCCATCCTCAGCCTGTCGACCGGACCGTGGAGGTCAGGAGCTCTCATCTGATCTCTGAGCTCTCATCTGAGTTTCCACCTGCCTCCAAAGCCACGCCATTCTCTATCTCTCTCCCTTCATCCCTCTCTCTCTCCCTCCCTCTCTCTCCCTCCCTCCCTCTCTCTCCCTCCCTCCCTCTCTCTCCCTCCCTCTCTCTCCCTCTCTCTCTCTCTCCCTCCCGCTCTCTCATTCAGATGAATGGCCTCCTTCTCTCCTCTTCCCAGAATCCCCCACCTTACCAAAAGCAGCCCCACAGCTCAACCCCGGCCCTCGCCTTGTTTAAATCAGCTTAGGGGTCTCATTGACGCCAGGGGCTGATTTCCTTGTAGGCCTCGGCGCGTCCTTAAGAAACGATCACCTTCCCGCAATGCCCCTAGGATTAAACAGGCCAGCCAGGGCCCTCTCTCCACGGCCTCGCTTCTACCTTTGTAGTCAATAAGAGACTAACTAGAAAAAGAACAAGGCGGTGGGAGAATCAATCTACTGGAAGCCTCCCCACAGTTTTTTCATCATCTCCAGTGTCGTGTGTCATCTCCGATTGTAACACGAAAGGAGCGCCACGCAGTATGTGGGATGGAATTGCGCCGTTCAGTGTGAAGAAAGAGCTCAGACTGTGCTGGAGAGGTGGGGTTGGGTGTGTGGGGTTGGTAAGGTGGAGAGGTTTACTTGAGTGCGGGAGGGAGTGAGAGAGATGTGTTTTAGGTGGTGCACGTATAGCCCGACTCGCGGCAGGAGTGCGTGTTAAGTCCGCTCGGTGGGCTTGCCTGCACACGTAGGGTTAAAAATATCCTCATGAGAACTGCTATTGTGAGTGCCTGGACCAACAACTCCTCTGGCACTTCTGGCTTTCTTTATTCCCTCTTCCTCTCTCTCTCTCCCCCTACTGAGACTCACTGTGTATCCTGACAAGTGTATACATTTCTTTCCCTCTGCTCTTGTTTGCGGGGCTTCATTCAGAATGTGCTGATGAGCGGATCGGACTGTGGGGACCAGCACTCACTCAGCATTATTGTATTGTAATCAATAATTACGTTTAGTGCTGACACTCCAAAGGCTTCTGGAGCTCAGCCGTCACATTCCATAGCATTAACCCTTTGCATGGAGATGATAGGGTACTGACGTGTATGGAAAACAATTCCATAGATCCATAACATCAAGGCTGATATTACATATTTTTCATGTTTTTTTTCTATTGTCTGATCATACAGTCACATTTGTTTGTTCTCCATAGCTCTAGAATGGTATGTAAAATGCTCTTGCTCTTACAAGCTGTTAAATGGTGGGTGCCATAGATTAATCAGTAAGGATTATATACAAAGGTGCCCTGTCATTGATGTCAGATACATTATTGCTGAACATCGCTTTAAATATTTTAGTAGTTTTTTCCAAAGCAGTCAAGACGTTACCAGATACTGTGAAAAAAAACATAAACATTGCAACACTGACCTATTGAAATGAAGTGAGAGTTAACCCAAGACTGACGTAGATCTCATTACAGTGAGTGTGTTTACATGATGAATAAAGAAAAATACAGATTTGAGCTTCAATCCTACATAACTGAACCAACTGGTCTTTTAATGCCTGGACTAAATATAACTGACGAATGAATGACCAAACGTTTTGTTTGATTTGAGTGAGCAAATCTGTTGACAAATGCTCCTTCTAGAAATGAGAGCGGAATCAGCTCAAGCCTCTGGTGTTACAGTGAGTGGCCAGCTGGCCCAGTCTGTTCTGACTCCATCCTCCCGCATCTGCTTACAGCTGGGTGGGTACAGTACTTTATACTGTACTATTTACAATCTTTACTCTTATAATCAGGACTGCAATGAGTTGCACTGTAGAGCACCTCTCCTCAAGAACATCTGTGGTTGTCTGTTTGTTTATCTTTGAGAGGCAGTGTAGTTTCAGCACTGTGCATTATTACATTACATTATATGTTATTTACCAGACACTCCCACCCAGTGTGAGCTAACTGTGTAATAGGCTATTAGGTTGCGCTTACTTTTGTTCATGTTTTGTATTGCACACAAGGAAAGTCAGTTCTGTCGTGTGTGTGTGTGTGTGTGTGTGTGTGTGTGTGTGTGTGTGTGTGTGTGTGTGTGTGTGTGTGTGTGTTTTCTCTCACATGGTTTTCATTAACTCTGAAATGAATGGAGGAAAAGCTCATGGTGATTCTTATAAAAAAACACCCTCGTCCTTGGAGCATTCTTTTCAGAGGTGTGTGTGTGTGTTTGTGTGTGTGCGTGTATGTGTATGTGCATGAGTGTGTGTGTGTGTGTGTGTGTGTGTGTCTGCTGCCACTTTCATGTCCATCCTTGTGTTTTCATACACTCGCATACTGATGAGGAGTGGTCTGTCATAGCTCAGTGCCTCTCCCAGAGACTCTTCCCAGGTCCTTTTAACACGTACAAAGAATACATTTATAAGCAGTTTGATGGGTTTGAAAGATTCTGTCACAGGAAGCAGTGAACTCCAAAACAAATGACAGATATCCTGGTGACACTCACTCACAGGCTCATTCTGTCTGTCTATCTTCCCCCATCTCAGGGGGTAAAGATGATTTTTAAAATGACAAACTGTGGAAATGTGTTAAAAAGGAGAAAATGCATTATGGAATTAGGGACAGCAGCCACTGTTGTATATGTAACAAAAGATTTTTTTTTTCTGTCATGTTTCTTTAGAGCAACAAGAGATGGTGATATATAGTCGTCCCCCTTTCAGGCAACTTTTGAAATTTCCTGTGCCCTCCATCCTTTTTCGAACCCTGCAGCTTTAAATGAGCGACTGATAAAACCCTAGCACTCAAATGACTACAACTGAACAGCTTTCAGGGGGGAAAAATGAATTCCTTCAGTATTATGTTTTTTTTCCATCTGTGGGTGATTCGTTTGAAGTTTTATATTCACTCCACAGTAGCCATAAGATGAAGTCATAAAGTAAATGTGAGGCATGAAAAAGATGAGAGTTTACAGGCTGGTCATTCATCTCGGAAAAGGAAGAAGAAAAATGCCTCCTTGCCCTCGGAATTTCACTCACCTGCTCTTCCTTTACACATCTTCAAGTTGTGTCCAAGAGCCTGAGTGTGAAAGAGCTGTATCTCTTGCCTTCATCTACACACTCCCAGACACGTTTTGATTCCTCTCCCTTTATTATTGTAATGTGAATCTGTGGCCCTCCTCTAAAAAAATGAATAAGGTATTATTTCAGAGCCCAATTCGGCATTAACACTTCTTTTTATCCTATCCCCTTCAGTTCTAAAAGAGCGGCCCTATTGTGAAGAAGCCTGGTCTGTGTGTTTTTTGTTGAGAATGTACTGCAGGACTATTCTATATCAGGGGATGAAGCTGTCTGTTCGCTTGATTGACATGAGCCCACATTAAGAGGTGGTTTTGAAAATTAGTCCGTGGAGACCCTCCGGAGGTGTGCCTGAGAAGGAGAGCCGTCTCCGAGAGGAGCCGTGCCTTTTTAACCCCACTCATTGGTATTCCAATGCGCGAGTGGCGCGTGGCGCTCTAAATGGCTGAGGCATTCAGCCCGGTAGCCCCCTCGACACGCTCCGGCACAGACAGACCCCGTGGAGAGCTGCCAACAATATGCAGCCCGGAATACAGAAATCAAAATGGGCCCAATTAATAATCACATACTTAGTTCATATTTTATACACAGCTCGCTATCCCCCGACTGAACAAAGTTTGCATTTCTAGATTTGGCGGAGGAGGAGGAAGTGAAAGGTTGTGTTTTTTTTCTTCTTTTCTCTCCTCTCTGCTGTTGTATTTATTTTTTTAGTGTAACATTATGAACTTGGTTGTTTTTCCTGGGTCCTCTGTGCATGCTTGAGCTGCAGGTACGGTAATGATCTGGCTGGCCATTCTCACTGGCAGGCTGCGTATAATGGGGAGAGATGGTGTGGAAATGCGGAACAGCACTATGGCGGGATTGCTATAAAATTTGAATTATTTCCTCTGATTAGAATACCCTGCACACTTTCTTGCTGGTGGATCACATGCATAATTTAGCAACAGAAATAAGTAACGTCCAAGTTGCTCATCCTTAAATTTGCAAAAAAAAGAGAGCCTAGATCACTCCTCAGTTTTAAGAAATACATCACTCACACGCTGCTCCTATGCATGGCTTAACCTTGAGGCAGCATCTGAAACCCTCATCTGGGATAGGATTTTCAAAATGTACACAGCTGCAGTTTTGGAACATAATCAAAATGTCCATACAAACATATTCAATGGTATTTGAGTGTAACCCTGTGTTGAATGGTACACAGTGAAATTCAATCTCAGTCATATATATATATATATATATATCCTTTTCTTCCTCCCCCTTTAAAGCCAATCTCGTGACAGTTGGGGCAGTCGGTGTGGTGTGGCAGCCGAGGCCTGCTCCGAGTCACTGACGAGCAGTTTACCGATTTTGACATGTTCATTTAAAGTTGCTAATCACATGTAAATATGCAAAGCAGTTTCCCATGGGCCGCCTTTGAAATGCAAATAACGAGTGCAAACAGAGGTGCTGCTGGATGTAGGTTCTGATGCAGCAAAATCACAGAGGTGTGATACCGCTCATCTCTCATTAGAATGTGAAAAGGCTCCCCATGCATTCCCCACAGCCCTTCATTAAAGGAGGTATTGAAATTTGTTTTTTTTTTCCTTTCCTTTATTAACTCCAATAATTCTGACATCTTTTTTGCACAATAGCTTCTCTTTTGTTTTAACACCGGCACCCCTGGTTCTCTATCCGTAAGATCTTTATTGGCAAACGGATTCTTTAATGTGTCTAATTATCACTATCAATATGTAAAATGTGGTTGATGCTTATTGTTTTGTTGATGAATACATGACATCTTTCACCACACACATAATAATAAAGCCATCAAGCACAGCATTGTCCTATTTCAACAACCATTATTTAAGTTAGTGGATTTGGCTTTGGTGGTTCTATCCTCGGGTAGAGTTTTGAGTCAACAAGCTAAACGTTTCTTGAGCTACAGTATGATAAGAATGTGACAAAATGTAAGTCCCCACTTGAGAAGCAGACAGTGTTGGCCAGTGGACGTAATCTGTGCAGTTTCATGGGTGGACCCGGCAGTGCCACAAGGGCCCACTGAAAGGAGATGGACTTCACTGGCATCACACTTAATGTTCGAACATTTCCAATTTCAGCGGGCAAATTGGGATTCCTGACTATGCTCACAAGTGTCTGAAGCACCATTTTCTGACTCTATGGAGTGGAAAATATGATTCAATTCCTGTTCAACGCCTTTTCATTAACCAGCCACTGAATGTCATCCATGGAAAGTGTGT
Source organism: Alosa alosa (assembly GCF_017589495.1). Taxonomy (NCBI): domain Eukaryota; kingdom Metazoa; phylum Chordata; class Actinopteri; order Clupeiformes; family Clupeidae; genus Alosa; species Alosa alosa. The sequence continues at coordinate 16,810,228 of NC_063191.1, forward strand.
GCTTGTATCAAAGTAGACTAATAATTGTGTGTTATTATTATTCCTCTCCGTTGTACTTTTTCAAGAATGGTCCTATTTTGTCATAGACTTTGAGGGTCTGGAGGGAGGAGGGGTAAATCTATGTAAAATAGCGGCAATTAAGCCATTGGGTAAGTATTGCTTTGCTGGAGCCTGACCACCCAGCTTGGCTTTTGCCTGTGGAGCAGGAGTCGGGTAGTTAAAACAAAGCCACTTGGCAAGGTCTCTTCAGTGGGCCATTTTAGCACTCTGTGTACAGGCACCTAGCCGCACTCGCTAGGCATTAGCCCTCCCTGACACCTCTGCCAATCCATATCACCCACCCACCCACTGCACTCCCCATTAAAATTTTACAGGTCAAAAATCTAAAAGCTAGTTAAAGAAATGTTCCTTTTTATTATAAGTGACAAAAATGAGCAGGTCAGTCTATGGCAATAATGGCACAGTAATTAGAGCCTCTCGACTTGATAATGTGTGACTGTAAATCAATGTCGGACTAATTAATCAATATTTTAATTATTAGACCTTTTAATGAACATTTTTGTCGAATTCCCCAGGAACCCCTTGGCCGCGTTGGCCCCCTTCTGTCATCATTAGCCCCTACAGAGGGTCTCCACTACACAGACAGAGTGTGATCATTTAAAGTGTTTTAAATTCATTTTGAAGCCAATGGTATGCCAGAGAGCTTGGGCTTGCTACCCGCGCTCATTACACGGCTTTAAATGTCTCGTTTTAATCATCTGTGTTTGTTTTCCAAAATGAAAAGACCATACGAACTCAGAACTGGAAAATGGTTACAGCGTGTCATGCCTAACAGAGTCTAAAGCTTCACAACCTACTTACGGGTCAGATATCCCGATGTAGGCATGCACTGCAAACTGTGACCGAGATAGAGGGGTTGTGATTTAACCCTTCAGATGTGCTGAAGTGCACGTGTGTAAGAAGTATAAAGAAGCGATATTCTAGTTGAGTCTTTCCTATTATAAAAGACCTTCAAAAGAAACTCTAAACGCAGACAGCTTCATGTGCTGATATAGTAATGCTAATGGCAACCTAGGTGCTACGCCATCGTTGACTGAAGTGACAGCTCTGTAAAATTAGTGGATCAAGGGCCTCCTTGATGAGACATACTATCTCACGTTCCATTGAGGGTCAGATTTGATTATGTTCGGTGCCATCACAAACCATCTTTTGGTATATAATAGCAGACGGTTGGACGTGCATTTATCTGTCTGTGAACAGCGTGTCATAATGAAGGGGAAGCAAGGCTGTGCTGAGTTCTTCATGGAGGAGAACTGCCGAAGTAGACACAGGGTCTGACAAAATACAATACTGGTGATGACTTACATGTTACTGTGCTCACACAGGAATGTAATAGGCCTCCAATGGTAGTGCCTACTTATGAGACTAGCTTCATGGCCAATAGGTATCTTGGCTTTCTTCTGCACAATTGAAAGATGTCTTTAGTTGACATTCTAAACAATCCATCAGTGACACCACAACAGAGTGAAATGGGCCAACTATGAGCTAGAACTCCAGAAGGCCACTTTATTTAGTGGTTAAAAAAAAGGACAAGTTTGGCCTGATCTGTTGGAACATAGGTCCTACAAGGTGGAAAAAACACATTACTCAGGCACTTAAGAGAGCTCTGTAAAGATAGAGGCAATACATGTAAGGCTTCAAGATAGATTCTATGTTTATTCTTGCTTCTGGTCTACTTGCCTCTGGTAAAACTATCCCGCCTACACAGCCTGGTCAGTTCTTGTTCTAATCTTGATGGTTAAGTTCATTTGGTTGCAGGTCTTTTTACAATGCAATGCATGACTCTCTCATAACTCTCTTAACACTTGATTCATAGCTGTTACTGCAGAACTCCACATTCCATCTTCTGCCCATGAGCTCATACCCTCACCGGCAGCCTTTAAAGAGGTAGCAGAAACATCTTCTTCATTCACTCTTAAAGGAGAATGTGTTAGGGTGCAACCAAATTCCCTCTGATGAAATAATGACTCTGCATTTTGCAGAATTCTTTATTCTATCTCCATTAAATCTTCACTAGACTAATCCCACTTCTGCCACCAGCAGAATATGGGACAAAAACACTAACCTACATCAGATGATTCTGGACTTCTGGAGCTCGGAGATGTCTGTGCTGTGTCCAAAGTAAAACAAGAGCTGAAATTACCATCACCTTGACAATTGCAATATGAACTTGACCCCAACCTATTTTGGAAATATGGCCATAAAAAATTTGCCACTGCCTAAATGTAATGTTATTATCCAGAAATGTTGACTAGATGTCCTAAGGATACCAAAAATGTAAAAACCTCAATAACTTAAATATTTAAAGGGGTTCAGCTAGATCTCTTCCTGACAATAGAGAAAAGTTATGTGTGTGCATGTATGGTTTGTTGTTTAGCCTATAGCTAGCCTATAGCTAAAAGGGAGATATAGGCTAACTGGAACAACCCACTTCCAGTGTCAAACTGGGTTATTGCATGCACAAAGAATAGAAGGGTATGTATCATATGATCTTACTCTAGATGGTAAATTGACTAATTTCCCCAAAAACTGACGTGTTCCTTTAACTCTCTTGAGTCATTATGTCGTCCATGACAGGAAAATCAAGATTAACAAAAAAAATCTCTAGAGTTACTGTACTTTTGATGCTAGCAACTAACATTTCAACATAATTGCATTCATCAATCAGTTTGATGAAAGACTGCATGAAGCCTAATGCTGACATTGCTCAGAATAGCTGAGTGAGATTGATTCAGAACACTTAATTGAATAATAATTGTGGACACATCATGATTATGATTGTTTACACATGATGTTAACTTTTGGCATGGGTGTATTTTAAGGCCAATTTCAGTTTAAAGCTGTGCTTGAATTACTGTAGTAATTGTAGTGTACTATTAATTACTTGAGTATTTGTACCTTCAATCTTTCTTTTTTTTAAATGTTAAATGTAGACGCCTACTTTGAAAATGCTTTAAGTTACCAAATATATAGATTTCTTCCTGAAGGTACATAACAGTCCAAACACGAAATCCTCACTTTGAGGTTTCTTTTATGTAATGACAAAATAAATTAATTCCTCTAGTACCCGCACAGATTCCAGAGACAGCTTAAAGGAATGCTGGAGACCCAGTGAAACTTTAACTGTAAAAGAAATTGACAACAGTCAGGCTGCTGAGGCCAGAGAGGGAAGGTGTTTTGAAAGTGAACTCTTCAGGCTTGGCATACCTGTCTGCTTGTGTTTATATGGCCTTAACACTGTCTGGACATAGTTGGCAGTCGACGGCAGGAGTCTGTTTATACGTGGCACACGCAGTGACCAGACACAACCAGGTGCACCTGGGTAGCTTGGAGATTTTCAAGGACTCGGAAGAAAACGTGGGTGCTGCGGGGCTGTCTTCGAATTTTATTTACTGCAATTGTTTGTGCTGTGATGCTTTTGATGACATTGTTTGGTCTCTTTTCTTTCTCAATTTTTTTCCGATTAATTCAATCTTGTAAAAAATATATATATTTTTAATAAATGACCTTAACCACAGTTACTTCTGCATGACTTCTTGTGAGTGTTTTATTGTGAGTGTGTGAATGTGAGCAAGCCTGTAAGGACTCTAAATGTCATTCAAAGCGATTCTGATTACTTTGTGCCCAGAAACCGAATAAGAACATTTAATGATACTGCATTTAGCGGTCAAAACAATTACTTGGTGAATTAATGATTATATGTCCCAAGACTGCATTTACACTTTTCTTATGAAAACTTCTTGTGAAGAAACAGGGTCCACACACTCTCTCTCTCACACACACTCACACACACACACACACACACACACACACACATCAAAATCTCTTTCAGAGCTACTACATCATTGTTTACTTTGTCTTAGGAAGTAAAATAATTCACTTTCGAAAAAAAACCTTGAAAATTCATCAATCAAATAAATTGCCTGAAATAAAGACATTCATTGGGAGAGTATTGAACTGTATAGTTTTATGTTGGCTGCGTTGTAGAGGTTAAATGAAATGAGTGAAGACAATCCAAGAGAGGTTAATTATAATGAATACCACGGCTTTGGTGTATTGTTACTATAGAAACAATCTGATGAGATAATCATGGATGTATAGATGAAGACCCAGATGTCATCCACTGAATGCCATATTTGTTCATCAGTGTTGCAAATCTCAGACCAGTAATTTATGTATACATAAAAAAGCAGTGATGGTAATGGCTTTGGCTACCTCAGATGATAATTGAGAAGGTCAGCTTGATGGGTTTCATGACGCAAAGTGAAGATGGCATGGTAGGAAGTTTTTTTCCCTCCTTTGATTGTGTAAAACACTGTGACTGATAATATATCATTGATAAGACACAAAAGATGTGTGGTAAAGGGGTGATGTTGAATCTGGCCTTCGTGATGTGTTGATTCACACACTGTCAGCATGTCTTACATGATATGTACATAATGCAGTAATCCTGAAGCTATTATTAATAGCAAACAGATGCCTCTCAGGAATAAGGCTCCAATCACATCAGCTCCCAGGACCATTTCCTCCCAATTAGAGCTGTAATACAGCAAAATTGCCTGTGTTGTGATTACAACGGAAATATACCGGTTCACCCATAATTCAGTAATTTCCTATGGCTACTGGTACATGCCCAAAGGGAGAGCTACACCAAATGCCCGCTCTCCCATTAAAATGCTGCTGTGCACTCTCCATAGCACCTGTTTGTTACCAACGTGGCTGAGCTCCAGCATCTGGCTCCAGCTCTGTAGTTTGGTTCTTTTTTTTTTAGGGAGGAACAATGGAGAGAGTCAAGGCAAACATTGCCTTTCTCTTTCCCTCCTCTGCTGATTTCACAGATATCAGATTATAATGACCCTGCAATTAGGGGAATTTGCTTGTGAATGAAGAGGTTTATTTATTTGTTGGTGTGTTTGTTTTTCAAAGAGAAAACATATACTGATATGTGTGGTTAAATATTAGAGTGCAGGCAAAGTAAACAGGGATTTATTTGGAGAAAAGTGAGGACATGAAATTGAATACTAGCCTCTGTAGTGAAAATCACCCAGCTTAAGGGTATATTATTAACCAACTTCTTCATTCACTTTATAGTCTCAGGGGGGATTTGGAGACTTATAAGAGTTAGAAGGGGTGTATTAGGGAGGCTATGAAGTGGAAGAACAAGCAAGGTTAATGAGTGAAAGTAGAAAGAGCAATGCTGACATCTTTTAGAAAAAGGAGAAGAAAAGCACAAAGGGTGGTGTAGAAAAAAAACTTTCTTTAGTCCTGTCACACCTGAAATAGATATGGCTGATTCACTTTGATTAGTGTCTCTCTAGACAGTTTTTGCAGTTTTTTTAGAACCTCTGCTGGAGCATTACTCGAGGTTTTGACAGTACGTATGGACGCAGACGTGTGTTTGATCCTCGTCAGATGTACAGAATATGATCCCAATATCACTGATCACCCAAATCCTAAAATTCCTATCATCATTAGGCATAGCCCCAAGAAATACAACGCCACAAAGGTTACACATGCTAACTGTCAAAAATGCAACTAAACAAGCATACCCAGACACTCGCAAACAGACAGGGAGAGGAGACACAGAGTGTAGAAAAACAAACATATTTTGCCATGACAGTCAGCATCTTGATACAGCTGAATTTGTATTTAATTTACAAATGACATGCTTATTTCTAATGCCCATATAATCATTTCTTTCCTTTGTATTGGCGATTTCTTTTTTTTTCTCATGGCATTTCTCCCCCCACTCCAAATGTGATTATACATCAGATCTGTGGGCGGCTGGCATGTCAAGCTGCATCTTAACCACGACTGACAAAACTGTGCTCGGCTCATCTCCGCTGGAGCAGAACTAAAATCTGGAAGTAATCAGCTAGCGGGGAACAGGAGAAATTCTCCAGAAAACACTTTAACGCCGCTGGAGCCCACTGCTCCTCAAGATTGGATTCAGGTACCTAATCCCAGTCGGCAGCTGCCCACCTCCCCTTCCCTCTCCCACCCCCGCTCCCTCACCTCCTCCTCCCTCCCTCAGTCCCTCGTCCTCTCCTCTACACCCCCACACACACCTCCCTCCCTCTCTCTCTTCTTTCATTCGGGGGAGCGGAGCAGCCACAGGGTGTTGGAGGGCCGGAGAGACCGCTGTGTCTCACACCTGCTGGGCGCTATAAATATAAAAAAGCGGCGCTGCCATTGTTAGTTTGTGCTGCGCTCTCCTCGCGTCTCCTCAGCCCGGCTTATGTTGTGCCTCTAATGCGGGGTGAAGGCTTATGCCTCTACCGTGCCATTAAATAAGCAACACACATCCAAATAACTTAACTGCGGCTCTTCGCTCTGACATGGGGGGCGATTTCTGCTCGCATGGTCCAGGGAGGTTTTACTGCTTCTAGTTAGGTTAGAGGCTACTGGCTTATACTGTAGGTGCATTTGGGACTCTCTCTCTTCCTCCCTCTATCTTTCTCTCTTTTTTCCTACCAACTGTTAAAGTAATACTCTTCAATCCAGCAGTGCATAAGGTGGTGTAATATTTAAAACAGAAGGGGTACTCCCATGTAATACCATATGTAGGCTTACTCTAGTGTATTGAAGTTAGTGTAGGGCCCTGGGTGAAATGACCGTTGATAAACGGTTGAATTTGTTAAGTGAAAACATAAATATATTTAAAAGGGATAGCTGCTTTTTGAAGTTAATATAGGCTGTTAATCTTTGTGGTCTGACAATCTGACCTGGTCAAATTCCATGAGGTAATGCAATTTGGGCCATATGTTCTGTCGAATGCTGAGGGAATCTGGCAAAACTCAACTTCCTAACAGATGTCACAGGGATTGAGGCTTTTCTGTCTGAAGGTTTCCTCATATGTGGACCTCACATTCCTGACACCAGGCAAAGTGTGGCATGTGTTTGAACATGACATTACACATCACTCGCAAAGCAGGGGGAAAAAAATGCGGAGTGCAGGAAAAAAAGAAGAAGACAAGAAACAGCAAATGACAAGAACCCCTCACACTGCGCTGGACTGGCCCTAAATAGAGTGTTGATAGATTGCCTTATGCTTTTCTGTGCGCACTTGATACGTTAGACTCCAGGCAGTTTGATGTATGATTTTTTCTCTTTCTCTCTCTCTCTCTTTCTCTCTCTCTCTCCTTCCCCTGCAGCCCTCCTCTGTGCTTCCCTCGCTCCGGCTGGACTTGTTCTTCACAGATGATCTCCTCTGGATTTCCAATTTGCAGTGCTGTGTGTGTGTGGAGGGGAGCGGCGTAGCGCGGTGCAGGCATGCGGGCTGAGCGAGCGAGCGCTTCAGCCGGGGCCGGCCGAGTCCGGCTGCCCTCTCCTCTGTCTGCGCTGTGACACCTCCATTCCCAGCCCTTGTCAGTCTCCCGCGGAAAAAAAAAGAGGATTACTGTCAGTTTCTGGGAGGCTTCACAATGCGGCGGGCGCATCACGCCACACTCCCCCAACACGAGAGCGCTGCTTCACTCTCTCTCTCCTTCTCTCCTTCTACCCTTCCTACAGTTCCCCCCTCCCTCCCTCCCTCCCTCCCCATCCTTTCCCCCTCCTTCTTCCTTTACTTTCTTCCTTTCCCTCTCTCTTGCTGTCTCTCTCTCTCAAGCGATGGACGGGTGACTGGTGCCCATGAGGAGTGCTGTGGAGTATTTCTGCTTAAATGTTTGTGTGTGTGTGTGTATATGTGTATGTATGTGTGTGTGTATGTGGTGTATGTGTGTGTGTGTGTTTGGGTATGTGTCTGTTTGTCTGTGCGTGCATGTGTATGTGTTTGGGCATGTGTCTGTTCGTCTGTGTGTGTATGTGGTGTGTGTGTGTGTGTGTGTGTGTGTGTGTGTGTGTGTGTGTGTGTGTGTATGTGTGTGTTTGATTGAGTGAGTGCCTCACTGGTCACATGTGCAGGCACATGAAAGTACACACGACCAGTGCCATCAAATGCTGTGGGACAGGCTCTTAAAAGCGCAGCTGCTAATCACATGCGGACGGCATTAGACTCCCTGCGTCTATCTGTTTGTAGATTTGACGGTTGTGTGTTTCTGCCCCCCCCTCCTCCCCTGCCGCTCCTCAATCCCCTTGATTTTCCCAAGAGACACCCTGCTGAGAAAACGACAGGGCAGCAAAAATGTACAAAACCAGCTCTCTGCTGCCGTTTCTCTCTCTCTCTCTCCCTCTCTCACTTTCTCTCTCTTTCTCTCTCTCTCTCCCCCTCTCTCTCTCTCTCAGTCGCTTGCTCATTCTCACTCACTCTTTGGGTTCAGGATCCTTTCCCTTGCTCAAATATCACATGCTAGGCAAAAGGATCTAGAGACAGGATTTTAAATTCTCTCACGACTGCCTTCTCAAACACATCAAAAGATGGAGAAATGTATTTCGTGAACAACTTTTTTCATTTATGTGTGCCAGTCTTTACTGTAAATCATTCACAAGAAAAGATGGCTGAATAACAGTCTTTCAAATGGAATATGTAAAGGCCATTTGGTAAAATATGATATGCCTAAAGTAATCGTTTAACCAACTTGCATGCTGTTAACATGTTTAAAGTTACAGCAGCAATAAAACTAAAACGCACTTGAAACATTCTATCATATGCTCAAGCTGTCTGGCAGTGAAATTTCCACAAATGTTAATTTGATTTAAACACGCAGATTTATGCTTCTGTGGATTTGGCAGTTCTACAGCAGCTTCTGGAAGCGCGCCAGGGCCCCATTCACAATGCAAATCAAGATGCATTGTCCTGCATTGTGCGCCGAACATGGCGAGATTTGTTTACTGTGCTTAATTTGCGCCTAATTGCGGCCACTGTGAAATTATTTAAAATCCACAGGACAAGAGCTGCCGCCGAACGGCACACAAAGAACGAGTAGGGCCTGAAGAGGGGCTGGCGCCCGAGTCATGACAAAAGCGCTCGCCGAAAGAGGAGCAAATTAAAGAATTTGAAGACAAACCATGAAAACAGCGCTCAAACAAACAAGATGAAAATAATTAATGCGTCGGGAAACAATTGGCTTGTCAAGCACGGTGTGCTCAGACGGAGGACTTTAACACCTGATACAATTGGGCTTCTCCAGGCACGAGTATGGCTTAGCATTCCTGTGGTCTCAGATTGCCATTCAAAAAAAAAAAAAGCTCAGGTTTGCTGTCAGCAAGACAAGAGGTGAGCCGTGCCAATAAATATGTATAAGAGTTTGAAAAATCCCACTCTCTAATAGGTCATGTGTGTCCACTTGTTTCTGAACGCTCCATTTGACAGTTTCCTACATATGGCACTTCTATTTATAGATGACACTGCAGCCAGTGTGGCAGTGGCAACAGCTGTTTAAGGATGGGCATTAATCTCTAATTTATAGAACACTCACTAAATTGAAGGAACTTCCCACAAACATCTGGACTACGGTGTCACGGAGAGGACATTGCACCGTGCAGTTCCTGAATAAATGCATGTAATTTCCAGTGACTTGATCTTATATCACAGACTGCTCTTGCCCGCAAAGGCAGGGCGACAGCAGATACTGATAGTGGAGCCGATCAAGGCGCTCAAAGTGTGTGGCCATTTTTGTCATCCATAACGAAGGCAAGCATCCCTGCCTGTAGTTCAGGGTTCTGGCATGTCATTTCCCTAATATGCTGTCCGTACTACGCCTGTTTATAAATGTGTGTGTTATTGAACCGCCCCCAACCGGCTTAAGTGTCCTCATTCCATTGACATCAAGGTCCAGCCTTTCCTCCCCACCCTCTCACCTGATTATTACCCAGTCATCTCTCCAACAATCCTTCAACAGCTTTTTTCCCTCCCAGTGACAATGAGAAAATCGAAAACAATTGGGAAAAAGACACACTACACACAACACACTATTCTAGTATGGAACAAGACAATCCCCTCTCCCAGTTTCTGAGATGCTTAAGAGCTTAGGAAACAAGGTGAGATGTCCTCTCAGAGCCTCGCGTGAGATATTTATTATTACGGGGCCCCAGCAAGGCATTACAAGTGCTCGATTCAAAGTTGTGACAGTTCAAGGGAATGGTGGACTGTTAACATATTCAAAATGGGCCGTGACAAGGTCAGTGCTCCAATCCCTCTTCCTATTCGGGGCGCTCTGGCCGGTAGGAACGTCGCTGCCTTCATCTGGGGGTTCCCCCCTCCCCTCTCCTCCCCTCTCTCCATCCCCTGCCCCTCCGCCCTCCTCCTCCTCCTCCTCTCAGGCCCAGGACAGTGTGAAGCCCTGACTCGTCTAGACACCCCTCACTTTGTCCTCCGAACGCCAGCACACCTCCACCCACTCGGCCGCGGAGCAAATAAATCTGCACCAGGGTGATTTCTGTGGCTACATCAAAGCCCACTGATTTCACCCCCCACAATTCCACAATTCCCTCAAGCAGCAGCAGCACCACCATCACCCCCCGCACCCAATAATCCCCCCTCCCCCACACACACACACAGACACACACACTACCACGTCCACCCCCAACCCCCATCACTAGCAGCCACCAACTGCCGCGTAATGCATGCCGTTATATATTTCGCGAGCTAATATTGGCTTTGGCTGCCGCTGATTGACCCGCATTCTGGAATGGGCCCCCCTCTCGGCGGTCACACCTGGGGCCTGGAGGCTGCGCTGTGGCTGTCAGGCTCGATGGCTGTGGCGGGCGATTGATGACAGCCATTCACTGATGAAGCTGTATTCATCATTCCTGTCCAGGGCTGCACCGGCCAGATGGACCCTGACCATCCATCCTCTGTCAGGGACACATCTGTTCCTGTTGTTGCTTAGAGTACTAACAAGTCACTCGCTCCCCGAAAGGCTGGTGTCAGGCCTGGAGTTTGTGTGTGTGTGTCTGTCTCTGTGTGTGTGTGTGTCTGTATGTGTGTGCATGAGTGTGTTGGTGGGGTGGGGGTGGGGGGACACTGATGCCCCAAGCCTGTTAAAGACATAGCCATGGATTTACTGGTATGAGTATCTGTGTGTGTGTGTGTGCTGTGCTGTGCAGGATCCCTTCTCTAGACTTGTGGCAAAGCTTTATCCGGTGTAATCGTTCTGCTGGGTGTTTTGCTGCTTGGTGTTTGCGGCTGTTGCTTTGAGGCACCCCCCACCACCACCACCACCGACACCCACCAACCCCACTGGCCTCCCTTCCCACCCACACTCGTCCACCTACCTTTTCTTTTTCCCTCTCTTTTTTAATACGTGTCTATGCTTTGTGGCCGCCACCTCACAATGGGAGGTTTTTTTTCCCCTCCTCCTCATGCCTCATGAGTCCTTTCTTACAGGCTGACAAGGACAAGCGCGCGCCGCTGAAAAGAGGGAGAGCGGCCGTCTCGCCTCGCCTCTGTCTCCCGCGCTGACAGGCAGGCGTCACACAAAGAGACAAGCAAAAGCACTGTACATCTCTAATCTCTTTGTCAGTCGTGCGCACCGCGCGCGCGAAACCTGACGTGGTTAGTCTTAATTTTCATACTGGGTCTTTTTTACCGAGTGAATTATGGGAGCTGCTGTTGCTGTGACAGGAGGTGTCGGTGTGGTTTGGCGGGGTAGAGAGCTGGGGGTGTTGAGAAGAAAAAGATGATGGGCTGACATTGAGATGTGGAAATTAAAACAGATCTTTCTGTAAGCCGGCAAACATTATGTACACATGTCCTCCCACCTGATATGTTTGACAAAGCCTCCGTGTAAGTTGTAATAAATCTCACGGTCGAAAAAAAGGCTGTTCAAATGTCATGGAGCTCCACAGACGTAATGTTATACGGTGTAGAATACGTCTTCGCTGAATGCGAGCTGTCACAACAATTACAGATCAAGAATTTTACGCTGAAGTGATGGAGTGGGCTGATTCGGGTTGATTGACAGCTAAATAAGTTGACAAAAAAGTTGACGTGTCGTTTCAAGTGACAAGTGACTGTAGACGCGTCTGGCTGCCGAATTCTGAAGTAATTCAGAAGCTGAGGGCTCTCCGGCAGCAAGTTCACCAGTGTCCCGTCTACAGACCCCCTCGCCTCTTCCAGCCCCCTTCAGCTCCACAGCATTAGTGGCTGAGAGGAAGCTGTCAGACGGAGCAGGGCAGAGCCTGCCTACGAAAATGGGAATCTCCACTGCTGGATATTAATCTCCCTCTGTTGTATAATGAAAGACTACATCTTGGCAGTGTGTGTGTGTGAGTGTGGGTGTGTCAGAATGTATTAATGGCATGTGTGTGTGAGAGAGAGAGAAACCAAAGGGATCAGGGTGAGAACATCAGCATATGTGTGTGTGTGTGTGTGTGTGTATCTGCATGTGTGTCTATCTCTCAGTATGTGTTCATCAGTGTGTGAGGATCCGAGAGTGAGTGTGTGTATTCTGTATTCTGTGTATATGTAAATGTGTGCTCTTGAGTTCTACACATGAATATATATGTGTGTGTGTGTGTGTGTGTGTGTGTGTGTGTGTGTGTGTGTGTGTGGGTGTGTGTGTGTGTGTGTGTGTGTAAATGTGTGAGTGAGTGTGTTTGCATGTGAGCCATGGGTTAGGCGTGCGCTGCTCGGTCGGCCAGTCGGTCGGTCAGACAGGCCGGCCATCAGGCCTGTGCTCCCCTCTCAGCTGCTCTGAGTTCATTAGACCCCCCGCAGAGGAGGCAGGCAGTGGCGCAGGAAGCCCTGTGAAGTTCTTCATTGTCTTAAGACTCAATTCTAATCACCTCGCTCAGCGTGACTGACAGCTACGCGCGCTGCTGTGATTGAGGCTATCGATCGCAGCGGGCCGCTCTCGCTTTCTTTCTTCCTTCTCTACTCTCTCTCTCTCCCTCTCTCTCGTTTTCTCTCTGTCTGTCTATCGCATTCTCTTTCGGGGGGCACGTCTGGGAAGTGAAATCAGAGCTTTCGCTTTCAAAAAATCTCTTCATCTGCCGTAATCATCTGATCAATAATTAGCGTCGGGACGCTGGGGCTCTGACAGTGCTATGTCAGGCAGCTTTTCCTCTGGCCCACACCTACCTATTCAATATTCCTTTCTATCTCTCTCTGTGTGTGTCTGTCTCCATCTCTCTCTCTCTGTTTCTGTCTTTAGCTGCCCACTGGGATTTGAAGATGCTGAGTAATGCCAATATCTGTGGGGTGGGGGGGGCGGGGGAGGGTTGAGGAGGAGGTGGGGCTGTAAGGACAGTGTGGAACGCCTAAACTGAGTTGACTTTGAGATTTGCAGGCTCCGCCTTGTGTCTGCATCCTACCTCCACAACCACCCTCAGCCAGCCCCCCCCCCCCCTTCCCTCCCACCTCCCCATCCCCTGCCGTGCTAGATCGGCAAGATTGCTGTCACCTTCACGGATGGCAAAAGGCCAAGCTCTCCTGGAACTGAAGCCTCAGCAGCCAGCGGTGGCAAATGTGCACTTGTTAATCTCTCGATAATGGCTGACTTAACTGGAGTATCACAGCGCCTGGTGTTGTAGGAGCAGGTTGAATTGATCTGGTAACTTTGGGTTTGTAAACATCAATGAGGCATGTTGTCCCCCCTGCGCCAGAGCAGTCTGCGTGACGAGACCACCGTGGCTGGGTGTCCTTGCAGCACGCGACAGTAAAGCAGCACAGGCTGGAGATTTATTCACTGCTCATTTACTGCAGTGCAAATACTTTCACGATACCTTGCATACATATCTGAGCGCTCTTACTCTGTAGACCTGTCCATTTATTAAGTACTTAAATTAAGCATTCTGCACTACATTGCTGTTGCTTGTAATACATGTACAAACACAGCACAATTGCACATCTTGTTTTTTTTTTCAGTTTTCTGTTATAATTTGCAGGTTTTCAGCACCAATGATTATGAAATGTCATCCACGTTTACACCTGATCAATGTCATTACTCAGGTAGTTACAAAGAAAAAACCCAGCAAAGCCAAAAAACACATCTTCTCATTAAAGGCCTGTTATTGCTACGTTTGCCATGGCAACTCTATATTCCAAATTATGACAGAAGCAAACAGCTGCAAATGACTTTCTCCTTCTGAAGCGGAACACACACTGGGGCTGTCTCCATCGCAGGAACCCCCTCATCACTGTGCAGAACAGCATAGCAGTGGAGGGGAACCTCTTTTTTAGAATGGTAAGGCATTTGAGCACAAGCCCATTAGATAGAAACCCTCACAGGTCTAGTACTCTTTCACCTCATCTGGTGTTGATAATGATGGACTGAAGAGAGCAGGGCACTCAGTGGTCAGTTTGTTGCTTCACATGGCTCTCTGGTTGCCAAGGGGCCACGTAGTGCATCTCTATGGAGACTGACTTGTGGTCCTTCAAAAAGGGGAAACAAAAGATTCTGCTTGTCAAGAGGCCTTGTGCATTTGGTACAAAACAAGCTTTACCAAATCCTGCTCAAAACATAATTTGCCATGCTTATAACCAAGCGTGACCACGCATGCAGGGATTCCAGATAACAGATGTGATTTTCAAATAGCAATTATACATGACTCATGCTGTTTTTTCCAGTCTGAGAATCTCTATGTGGTTAAGAAAAATGCTTGTGGCTAATTTGATCTAGAGATATTTTTATCAGTCCACTGGCCACTGGTCTTTATGTCTCTATTGGCCAAATAGCTGAGCAGCCTCTCCCTCCAGTAGCTTGAGTGATCTTCCTGATGATGGCTTTGTGAAGCTGACATGTCACCAAGCTGGGCCCATCAGTTAATTGGTGTGGGAAGCCTTTGCGTCCAGGTCACCAATCAGTTCCATACGATTAAGTTGGTTGTTAAAAGGAATCAGGTAAATGCTATTTAAACAAAAACACAAAGACACCCCCTAAGATATGACTGCTGTGCTGTTACTGTTTTACAAACCAACAGACAAAGGAGCCAGTGAAATCTACAAGCAAAACATTCCAATAAACCAAGGTGGAAAATAAACCTCTTTAACACTAAACAACAAGAATAGGCTTTTCACTTTTCACGTCTAGTCTGAACTGCAGTCCTGCAGGGAAAACAAGAGTCTCCCTTTGTTATGACAAAAACCCCACGAAAGCACTTTCAGCCAACCGCTACGCCATGCTTGTCGTGCTTCTGATTTGACGCCCCTCTCTACAGCCTTTTTTCTGATTTGACGCCCCCTCTACAGCTTTTTCACGATTTCTTTTTGCCTCACAAGGTGCCTTAAAATCCCTGCCACTAACTGCACCTTTTCATGGGGCCATTCAGTGTCTCGCTGCTCCTTTCGGAAATAATAGGAGAGGCAGTGTGGACTCCCAAGGCTACTGTTAATCCCGTCTGCTAATGGTCCATTGTGGACCAGTACAAAGACACGAGGAGATGCATGCTAATGGAAATGCTTGCATTCATGGTCACTGACACCGTTGTTTGTATGCATTGTGTGTGTGTTTGTGTGTGTGTCAGTAAGAGAGAGAGAGTGTGTGTGTGTGTGTTTCAGTGTGTATGTGTGTCTGCCTGAGTTTATATGTTTGTTGTGTTAATGCGTATATATGCATGTGTTTATACATAGCCCTGTGTTGTAGGCGTGTGTGCGCGGGGTAAACACAACAAGGTAAGAATCAAACATAGAGCTTAAGAGACTGGAAATGTAGAGGGAAAGCACTACAAAGTTCAATATGTAAGATATTTTGTGTATCCCTCCGTACTGTGAATCACGCCTAGGTATATTCAGTTGAAGACTGGTGTCAACTTGGTCATGAATATGTATGTTCTGTTTGTGCTACAGTATAATGTGTGGCAAAGCATCTATAAGAGTCCCATTAATAATTGTGTTTCACTCTAGAGACGGGAAGCACCAATTTTGTAAAATATAGGAGCCATTTTCAATCCCTCTCCATTTTTTCTGCCACAGATTTCAAGATCAACTTGGAGCTTTTGAGAGTTCTGCACTCTTACCCCCTACTCACACTCAAAAGTATCTCAATTTGGTAAGAGCCTGTTGGAGAAAAATTGTACTACAGAGACAATTGATTATGTAATGTTGGAGAGGCTCTCAGGCTCTTTGCGGCCGCTCCAGTGAGACTCGGCATCTCGGTCCCTGCAGCTAGGATAGGGGAGAGTAGTCCCTGCTTGTATAATCAGATTTACCACCTCAAACTCATCACCAAAGTCCTCTACCGGCCCATGAGTATTCTCCCTCCCTAGCTCATTTGCTCACTCACAGGATTTCTTTTCTTAGTGATTTTTAATCACTTAATTTATTTGAATTGCAAATAAAAAGGAAGAAAAAAAAACTAAACCCTTCTTGAAACATACTCATACGGTAATTTTAGATTAGGTACGAGTACTCATCCCTTTTGTTGGAAAATTACTATATGTAATATATAGAAATATATACTGCATCATATATTGTTACATTAAATATTATTACAACAGGACACATTCAATTATAGTGATTGACTGGCCATATTACAGATGGACTTCACATATCTTTCATGCCATTCTTTATCTGGTATGTAGAGTGTTCAGCCTTCACAGCATTGAGAGAGTACAAGCGCATACCTTATAAATGAAAAAAGAGACCAGGGCTCTCTGTGACGCTGTCACTGAATGGGGAGAGTCAGGTATGTCCCTTTTTACCTGGGCAGCGCAATTCTCTTCTATGAATACAGCCACAGGGACAGAGGGACAGGTGTGCACTTCAAACCAGTGACATTAGTTTCCCCTGTAATTGCCGCATGACAGAGTGTGGACTCTCGGAGACCTGGCCCTGTTGAAATAAAGACCTTTTTTTCCTTTGGATGAGCCATTTGAGTTTGGTACTTTCATATCACTGTGCATGACAAACAATAGGCAGGGGAACCAATTAGTTTGTCCCATTTGAAAAAAAAAACACACACACACACACAAAATCTAAATCCCAGCAGATCTGCTATGATTTTCCTCCAGGAAGCATTTAGCTGACTATTTCTTTGTTTGCCAATGGCTTAATTATGGGACGACTGTAGCACTGGTTTTCCCAGGAGTGCAACTTGTTGGAGGCGCGCCAAGTGCATGTTTTAATCCACTCCTTGTGCATGGGGAGGGAGGATGGAGCGCTGCAGCTCAGGGTGGGGTGGGTAAGCGAGACTAAGGAGCTGTGCGCTGCAGACAGGAATGTCCCGGGGAGCAGAGAGAGAGAGAGACAGAGAGAGGGAGAAATAGACAGAGAGAGGGAGAGAAAGAGAGAGAATGAGCGTTTTAGGCGCTGATGGTTATAGGGAGTGAAAAGGCCTGTAGGGCACCATTACACAAGCCTGTGGGTAAGAGACACTCCCCAAGAGGCTGTAATTCAGGTGCTTGTCAGGCTTTTGCACAGCACAAAGCAGCGATGCATCAACATCACGCACGTATATGTCCTCTTTTATTTCTCCTTCCAGCCATATTCTTCCTATGGCTTGACATACTGACATATGGTGCTTTAAATACATTTAAAATCGACATATTCAAGTTTTTTTTCCCACATCAGTTTTTCTGTGGTGGAGTCTCTATGAGTGCTTCCTTTTGATACCCATCTAAGGTGCAGAGTAGGCTAATATCTAGAGCATGATGTTCTGTGCGTAGCGCCACCCGTGTGAATAGCTGTATCTGATGCTGTAAAAACGTGGCCACGACTCCTGGGCTGCGATGCCAGTTTGATCTCGGCCTCCTTTTCATTCTCTCGGCGTAACATTTCCTCAAGAGCATCCTCCCTCCCTCCCTCCCTCCCCTTCCCTCCATTTTTTTTTGTTGCCTCCCCTGCTATTTATTACAGACGAGTGCGCCGTCTCCTTTGGTCTGCGTCACCCCGGCGGAGTTTGATGGCAGCAGCCACAGGTTCCCCCAGGCACTGGGACTTCTGAGCAGGTACACGCAGGTTGCTGCCTTGTGAGGAGTCATTGTCGTCTTCAGTCAGCAGAATATCGCCTCCGGCTCTGCCTAGCATACAATGCGATCATTGAGGTTCACAACAACAGTGACAGAATGCATTTGTGCAGCTATGGATGCTGAATATTTAGAGGTGAAAAGGAGAGGTATTCTTAGAGGCTGCCGTGAATGTTGTGAGTATGGGGGGTATTTTTTTTACAGCAATGGACCCGTGACAGTCAGGGACTCTCCAGCTTTCCTTTACACAAACAGAGGGTCGCACATTTATGCCAGGGGCTTTTACATATGCTCAGCTCCAAGTGTTTATTTTTGCATGTCTAAACTGATAATGGAAAAAAAGTGCTGCATTTAATGTAGGCTTTTACTGATGGCTGTTAGCTATTTAATTATGTGACATATGGTCTATAAATTAACTATCACTAATGAATGGCAGTTAAGACTGTTTAATATATATACACACACATACACAGAGACACACAAGCACTCACACACACACTTGCACACCTACACACATAAATCGAGCTGGGCCACTCTAACTGCTCCTAATGATCTCCTGGTGGCTCACGTTTCCTGCGCTATCTGACTGGCTGTGCGAGCGAGCGAGGCAAGCGAGTGCCGCGGCACGCTGAGGAGACACAGGTGGTAAGGAATGCGCCCCGGCTCATCCGCATGCACAGGCACTCCAGAGATGCCACTGGTAATGGAGGCTGCAGGTGTCGCCGGCCGTATTGATTGCTCAGGCCAGCAGTTTATTGTTCTAAGGAGTGACCAACAACAAGCCGCTGGAGGTGGAACTGCCCCAGCCAGCACTGGACTGGGGTGGGGGGCAGGGTGGGGTGGTGGGGGGGTTGTTGTGGGGGGGCCGGAGCCGGAGCCTGGGAGGCGATGGGTTTAATTGTTTGTGGTGTTGGCTGGGCCCGCAGCAGGGTCCCCAAGGGGAGAAGAGCTGGCCCAGACCCTGACCTTTCCCTTCACTGAAACCAGCCTGATGCACAGATTGACTGCAGAACATATCAATGTAGCTCACTCAAACCAGACTCTAATTAAGACACAAACACAGACATCAACTAGTTACTTGAGACTGTTGAGATTTCTTGGCCTATATATTTTGAGAGATGTAGTCAAGACACAGTCCAAAGTAATCTTAAAAAGACAATGATTTATTGATAGTGTCTCATTAGCGAGAGTGCTTGATACTAAGCGGAATATTACTTTTGCATTACATCACAAGTAGCTGTGCAGCTGGTGTGATGGCACCGAACACAAACATAACATCGTCTCAGTGGAAGCATTAGAAAAACCAGTCAGTCTAAATACATCAACCGCAGTTCCTCAATTCTAATGAATATTAATGGCTGTTTTCTGCTCCATAATGATCACATAATGACCATGGCAAGTAAAACCAGAATTACTGAAACCATTATTCATCGTAAATGTGCCTGCTTTCTGGGTAGCAATGTCATTTACACTGTGTCTATAGGAAAGTGCCATCAGTTGTTTTATTTAATGCTTTCAGACCTGGGTGTTTATCAAAGGGTTGGAATTGAATGGATGGCGGGGCTATAAATACACATGTTGCTTTTATGTGGCCACAGGGAAATGAAGCCATGCATAAAAGCCGCTCCTGTTCACATCGTCACATGTATACTTTGAAAATGTGGCAGGTGAGCGCACTATGTCTTCTTTGGTTCAGCTAAAGTGGCTTTTAAAAGACACACGGTCAATTTGAGCCAATTGTTTAGTCCGAACCTAATGTAGATTTTCCATGGTCGTCAAAGGAACAAACACAATTTGGCAAATAAGTGCAAAATGAAATTGAGCATCGTCTGAGCCGCGATACTTCTTCAGCTCCCCACTCCAAGGTCTCTCCCATGGGCCCTTTGAATCGCCGAGGAGTCTGCCTCAATCCACACAAACATTATCTGTGAGCGACTGAACTCTATTTGGGAATTGGTAAAGCGTCCAGAGAAATAGACCTGGAATAGAACAGGCCGGCAAATTCCATTTCACATCTGAAGTGGCCTGCTTGTGAAAGATCATTTGGTTTGGAGTGAGTAAACACAGAGGAGTCCATCGCTCACAATGAGTTATGGGAGAGGCCTGGGGACCCGCCACTGATCAGGAAGTGCTGTGGCCGCCTTGGAAATGCAGTGTGGTGCAAAAAAAAAAAAAAAAGAGACCGCTTGCCTCCCACTGTGTCCAGCCCCGCTCTCTGCCTATACAATCTCACTTACAAAAACAGAGCAGCTTCAAATGGCCCTGAAATGAGAGTAGTTTTACAGTGTGGGGGGATACAAGTAAATATGTCTAGAAATACACAGATACGTTAAAAATAGAGAAACATCCTGGCATGGTTCATAATATTGAATGATAAGGGGGCACATAATATAATATACACATAATATGTGTGGGAAAGTCTATACTTACAAAATATAAGCTATATTAGAACTATGAGAAAAAAATGAGTGATGCCCATTTGAGCATATTGGTGCCATATGGTGCCGTCTCAAGTTCTCTATAGCAGCATGAAAAAAGAGTTCTTGAATATAGCACTGGTTCACCCATAGGGACAGATAATGCATAATATTGTTGCACTGTTTACTATCCTCAGTGCCAGGGCGTGTCCAGTGAATGGGTGTGGATGTGGCTGGTCTTGTGAATCCCATGCTTTTACATGCCCTGCTCCATGAATCTCTTTGCATGCATTGTTTAAAAGCTTGTCTAGTACCGTGGCTGACCCCTTCTCCCGCTTCAAATCTATAATGCGCAACACCTCCAGAAGGAGACCTTTGTTGTTTTGACATTGAAAATGTGTGTTTTCTGTCTGTGGCTGGAGCATCTTCACACACAGTCGATATATTGATGAAGCGATAAGTTATGAGGGTATGAGAAAGAGCTGCCTCTCAGGTGAACGCATCTCACCACCACTACATGTTTTATCCATATTAGATAGATACATCATTGATAGACACTGCAAATGATAGGCTCCATCAATGTGGTTCCACACTGTGCAGTGGTGGGGCTGGGTATTTCAGGCCCAGTCAAGTCAAGTCAAGTTTATTTATATAGCGCATTTCATACACAGAGGTCATTCAATGTGCTTTACATAAACAAAACCAAACAATAACTAGATGTACCACATAGCGGTACAAAATATGACCGCCGCTCAGTCCTGTACATCCGTTCCGCGAAAATAAATCACACTTCAATTTGTCTCCATATTTTACTCCATCCCCCACTCTTGAAACTTTTGTGTATGCTTGTTTGGCATGCCTGAGTGTGTGTGTGCGGCTGCACAGAAAGTAGCCTACTGGTGCTGAAAAGGTGAATAGATTGTAGAATAGCCAAAGAAGATGTAGCATTGTTATAAAACCTTTAAAATCTCTAAACAATCACAAGTAGGGCAGTTCATCACAGTTCATCCATTGCAACTGGATTGATGAAAGGTCACTTACACCTGTAGGCTACATTGTATTTGGGAAAAGCAAAAGGTATCAGCATAATGTTATTTATTTATTTATTTATTTTTTTTTTTTTGTGTAAAACATCTCTGTCAGTTCCATGCCGTTTTCAACAGCTATCAAAAACAAAGGTCATTTTTGGATGGATGGATTTTTTGTGAATGTTTCTTCTTCTACATAAGATTTTAGTCATCTTTAGTTCATGTAATACTTTATTGTCAATGCACAAATTAAGTAACAGTAGTCTGAAACGTTATTGTTAATGCACAAATTAAGTAACAGTAGCCTAGTCTGAAACGAAATGCTGTTTTACATCTAACCAGTGGTGCAAATAACTGACATGTCCAAATGGGCCTTGATGAAATGCGCGCCGCTAGACTGTTCATACACATTTTAACGGGCCAAAGTTGAAGAGCTTTTGTCCGTTATTGTTCGTGCAAATATAGGCTGATTCATGTTGCATTGTGTAACTGAGGTCCATGGCTAGTCTGGCTTTCATCAGACCAAGCTCAATCTTTTAAGAAATCAAAAAATAAATAGCGGGCAGATCAGGCTGGGTTCACCCAGCCTAGTCCATAGGCACCCGATATTGTTTAATTTTCCGATTGAGATATACACTCTGGCTATTCTAAATGCAAAAATGCATCAGGGAGTTATGACAAAACGGTAACTAACAAACTAGATCCTAATAGAAAGCTGTTAGCTTCCCTAAGCTACAGGTAGGATTATAAGGTAGGCCTATTTACAACATAAATTGTCAATAGGCTATGCTGGCGACACAAATAAAATCTCCTTTGAAACCAATGGCTTACGCCTTACAGTATCAAAGCCGGACTTAAACTGCCATATCGTGGCGAAAAATTGTAATAACATTCAAGCAGCTCCATGAGTCAAGGAAAGCTGCTGAATGAAGTAGCCACTTCTAGATGGGACCCACTACACAGTAGCTTAAGGTGTGTTGCTAAAGCAGCCATAATGAAATGAAGGTGTCATTGTTTGGATACTTCACACACACGTGCTTTTTAATTTCACAGACTACAACTACCAAGCTGTAATCAAAGCACATCGATTCCCCTCTCACACCCTGCACGCACTTAAAACAAAATAAACAGGCGTCTCAGTCTCACGCATGTATAGGCAAAACTGTATCAGACCCGGTGTAACGTTGGTAAATCTTCCATTGCACAGAATGATTTTGTAGCACGTGCAATAAATGACAGTCGAAAGATACAAAGAGTGCTGCCATCAATTTGGTTGGTATAACCGCATTTATAGTTTTCTACAAATGCAATCAATCAAATGCCTCCATCACTCAACTAACGCTTAACGGTAACATTACCTAGGTCCTTATTGATATTACAAGATTAACGCATTACCTGCAGTAAAACCAAGCATGTCCGATAAACATCCTCAGATTTATTTCGGCTTCAAGAAGAAATGGGAATTACACTTCATGTGAACATCGTCCTATCCTTATTAGATGTCCGCTGCGGTAAATTACAGTCCTTGTAGGAAGCGTCCATTGTTTTTTCCAACCCACTTTTAACTTCCAACAAAATTACGTCTCACTGCAATGATGCGCCATCTAGTGGACAAACGACTACTTATCGCCAATACTGAAAAATGCAGCCATGATGATGATGATGAATATTTATTTTGGCTTTCTTTTAATCCTACTGAATTTGTAATTATGTATCGGCCGTTCTAATACCGATAGTATGTGGGTGCCTGTGTGTGTGCATGTGTATATGTGTGCACCGCCATTTACAGGCCAATGAGTGTACAGTCACTAAATGTACACATAACCTAATTTTTAGACCCCCCATGGATGAAATTCTACTTAAACTTGGCATACCCCCAGAGAATGCCAGGTCAATCATACACATAAAATTTGGTGCAGTTCTGAACATCTTAACTGAAGATAGGGGCAATTAAAGCAGAATAATATTGCATTTTCATTTTTACCGGGGGTGGGGTGCAAATCACAAATGAGTGATTATGAGCCAGGTTGATGTGGGCCCTTGAGACCAACATACCATAAAAAGATTCTTTATCCTCAGTGCCACGGTTCAGGTAGTTATTTAGGAAAAACTGTTTTTTTTTTTGCAGTTCGGGGCCCAGCCCGGGGTGGGGCTGGTGGTGGTCCCGGGGGACCGAAATGAAATTTTTCCGTAAAAGTCTAGTGGGGCTACATACCCACCAAATTTCATGTACCCCGGTGGTTCGGTCCCGGTATCAATGACCAAAATTCAGGGAGTAGATGACGGGAAAAATTCTTGAATTATGTGCATGTGTGCGTGTACAAATTTATGTTTTGTGTGTGGGGTGTGTGTGTGTGTGTATGTGCGTGCTTGTGTGTTTGCCTCGCGTATGTGTGTTTGTGCATGTGCATGCATGCGTACATATGTCTACTGTGTGTGAGTATGTGTCATACATTATGATTACTGTAACTGTATGTGTGTGCGTGTGTATCTGTTTATGCACATGTGTGCACATGGAATGGGTTAACATGACCCCTGGAGGCAAACATAACGGAAAAATTGGTCATCCTAGGCCCTACAGTTCTCAAGATATTCACAGAGAACTGTGTCTGCCTTTACCCTCCTTTCGGGGTCCAGTCCAGCGGGGGCTACAGATCAAAACGAAAACGATGGTTCCATGCTATCCATGTGGGGTTACATGCCCACCAAGTTTCGTGTACCCGGTCTTTCAGTGTCCCGGGAATCATTGACGGAAATTTGGGCATCGAAAAAAAAAAAAAAAAAAAAAAAAAAAAATCTGACTAAACCTATATGACCGCCGCTTCGCTGCGCGGCGGTCATAATAACAAATAAAAGCATAGAAGGGCAATATAGTCAAAGAATAGTTAAAAGGTAAAGATCATAATAAAAAGAAAACATAAAACACAAGGTAAAAATCATTTAAAAAATAAAGAATAATTAGTAAGCAAAAAACAAAGGCAAAAGTAGTAAAAAAAGTAATAAAAGACAAGGTAGAATAATTATCAAGGCAGATTCGAATTTGTAACTCGGCACAGTTAGCAGAAAGCATCTGAGAACAGTTTGGTCTTAAGTCTAGATTTAAAACGGGCTACAGTTGGGGCCTTTTTGATGTCATCTGAAAGTTGGTTCCACAGCTGAGCCGCATAGCAGCTAAAAGCTGCTTCACCATGTTTAGTTCTAACTGTAGGTTTTACTAGCAGGTTTTTCACCTGGGACCTGAGAGGACGAGAAGGTGTGTACTGCTGAAGCCTGAAGTGAATTTAGATCACTGTCAATTAATACACCAAGATTTTTAACAGTATCCTTTGCCTTCAACCCTTTTGTGTCAAGGAGAGTGGCAACCCTAAGTCTTTCCTCCTTTTTACCAAATATAATTACTTCAGTTTTTTCTTTGTTCAGCTGAAGAAAATTTTGAGACATCCAGGTCTTGATTTGTTCTATACACTGACACATAGATTCAAGAGGACCATAGTCGTTTGGTGATAGAGCTAAGTAAATTTGTGTGTCATCTGCATAGCTATGATATGAAATCAAATTATTTTAAATGATTTGTCCAAGTGGGAGCATATAGAGGTTGAATAATAGTGGCCCCAAGATCGACCCCTGGGGAACACCACAGGTCAAGGACGTTGGTGTTGAGGTATAGTTTCCGATGGCAACAAAGAAGCTCCTTTCTTGTAGATATGATTTTAGCCAGTTGATAACTATGCCTGTAAATCCAAATATTGTGATCAACAGTGTCAAATGCTGCACTAAGGTCCAGTAGCACTAGGACTGATGTTTTACCTGAATCTGTGTTGAGGCGTATGTCATTAGAAACTTTAATGAGAGCTGTGAGTGCCCGAAAACCAGACTGAAAGTAATCAAAATACCCATTTGATGTTAGGAAGGTGGTTAATTGATTAAAGACTATCTCTTTGGTCTTGCTGTTCAGCAGGAGTGCCAGATGGAGATGGTCGAAACCAGACTTTTCAGTCATTGATGTTAGGAAGGTGCTGTTAGGTATTGTTTACTACTTGGGGCCTCTAAAATAACTTTTTCAATAATTTGCCAATAAAAGGTAGATTGGATATGGGCCTGTAATTGTTTAGCATGGAGGCATCCAAGTTATTCTTCTTGAGAAGTGGCTTTACAACAGCTGTTTTCAGTGACTTAGGAAAAGTGCCAGACAGCAGTGATACATTTACAATTTGAAGGACATCCGCCGCTATGAGGTGAAAAACCGTTTTGAAGAAATTGGTAGGCAGAGTGTCTAAGACACATGGAAGAGCTGAGATTCTGTACCGTTTTTTCAAGTGTTTCGTAGTCTATCAAGCTGAACTCTGACATCAAGTTTAGTTTCCCTCTGTTTGTTGATATGTTGAGTCTGATTTTGTCAATTTTACCTTTAAAAAAAGATGAAAACTCATTGCATTTATTAGTTGAGAGAAGTTCAGGCGCTAATTGTGAGGGGGGATTTGTTAACTTATCATCGTGATAACAAGGTCGAGGGTATGGCCGAGAGAGTGTGTTGGCCCCTGTACATGCTGTGTTAGGGAGAAAGTATTGATTAGTGCAATTTTTGGGCCTTTTATGTGCCCTTTCCTATGGAGAACACATTTTGTGTTGAATTTCATTGTGTGTGTATCAGACACTACAGGGCATCATTTATTACTGGATATAGGAGGGAATTATAGCCTAGCAGCACAAGAGAAGTCACCAGTAGGCTATGTCATAACTGAAATTTAATGTTGGTGTTCAGAGAGATCAGAGTCAGCTAGACAAAAAAACAACATTGTTTACGCTGAAATACGTAAATAAAAAATTAACTTGCACAAAGAACAAAGACATGCAGCTGTTTATTTAACAAAATAAAAAAACAATTTGTCAGTGGTGATTGTCTGAAGACAAACCTGATCCAGCTTTGCTTTCTTAGCCTCTCACCCTCAGAGGCTACCGTCCACCACACTAACTGTAAGACTTAGTTTGTGTGTGATTTTATCAATCGAGGCAAGCTCAAAGGCCTTTTAGTGATGCCATATCATAGAGATTACATCTATCACGTTCAAATGAAAGGATCTGAACGCCTAGTGAGAGAATCAGTCGCTCATTATGTTTTCAGTCGGCTAAATTACGAAAGAATTCACTGGAGATTGCACAGACTGTGAGGGGTAGAGCCTCTGAGTGAACACTATCATAACACTAAATCTGACTAGATAAAGGTCTGCTTAGGGCTTTTACACACTATCTGAGCCTGCCTACAAGGGTGGGATGATATGTGGGAAACGATCAAGTATACAAAAAAATAAAAAACTGTACATTTTCAAAAGCAATTGTTGTTCATTTCAGGAGACCATTTAAATAGTCTCACTGGCCTTGGCAATGGCAGCATATCAAACAATTACTCAAGGTACATATTTTGACTTAGGGCCCTATCATGACAGTCAAAAGCGCATCTTCACTCGTGAAAAGCTTATTCAAATTTAGTAGGATGTCCAGTCCACATTGGGAGGGGTTTCGTTATCAAACATCGAGCGCATGGCGCAACAAGGTGTTCCTACTGTAGGTTTTTTAATCAGTCATATGGGTGTGTTTGGGGCGTAACATCATTTAAACCAATGAGAATGACATCTGTCATTCCCTTTAACGGCGCAAAGTGCGATGTCAAATAAATGCATCTGTATGTTGACATTCAAGAGGCTGCTTGTGAGACCGTATGGAATAGTCATTCCACTAAACCATGCTTTACTAAAACCTAACATAGCCTACTATAACTACTCATCATGAGATGTACAGTATTTCGTAATATCTTTATTCTAATTTTTCCTATTGTAATGTTTTGCTTGGACGTGCGCTGGTGTGCGTTCATGGATGATAGGTGCACCCGCCAATATGACTGTTGACAATGCGCTCTTAAAATAGCATATAAACAACTCGCCATAGACTTCTGACCAGGTGTACAATAGCGATTTTTAGATTATGTGCCAGGCCACTCCCTAAGTTGTTAATTGCCACACCCCTGGGCGCATTGTTTAAAAAATAAACATGCAAAATAAGGAATTAAACTTTGCACCGGGTGGAAAACAAGTTTTACGCCATGCGCCAGGGTGCACAATACAGCCCTTAGTAGTTGGCCTTTGTTCAAAATCACACTTGAGCGTGTTCAGAAGGAAGAAATGTCTTATGTCCATGGCTACACAGAATTACTATAGCATAGTTGGTCTCACTCACACTCACTGACAGCATCTCAATCAAGTCAGCATGTCAGTCCAAGCTAAATTTGGCCATTTTTACATCTAACTGCTTAGTCATGTCTTAAAAATATCTGTCTGAGACAGCTTTAAAATAGATGAAAGGAGGAGGGGTGGAATGTATTGACATCAAAATATTTCTGCCCAAGTATCATAAGGGTTGATTCAGATTTTCCCTGACTTCCATTCAATCCTTTTCCACTTTGTTGCACAGGGGGGAAATGCTGCTTCCGTTTCCACTAGATATTCCACAAATGGTAGCCTCTGTTTTTTTGGTGGTAAGATCAAACAACAAGTTGTACTTCACATCTGAAAGTGAGCGTGATGACAAACTTTGGATCTGATTGAAAATCCCATTGAGGCACCACTCAGAAAGTGTTATTGTCAAGTTCACATCCACATAGGAGAAGAGAAGAGATATGGCTTAAAAAATAAAGTACAGTAATTTCCTGTGTATTAGCCGCATTGTGTATAAACTGCAGGCCCGTGTTTTATTCAGGTTAAAAAACAAAACCATATTAATACCATATTAACTGCCCCTGTGTATTAACCTCATAGCTGAAGAAATTTTGCCAAATCAATGTATAAACTGCCGCTAATAGTTGGGAAATTATGGGTATGGCCATACTTTCATAATAAAAGGGTGGGAGAAACTACCTTCTGCACAGTGGACAATTATGAACTTGTATGAACTGCTTAAACCTGTGGCAATACCATACTGCTTTGACATTGTATCCTGTATCAATACAGTATGGAAATAGCAATATTTTATTACAGGATATTACTACTCTTACTACTACTCATTTTACTAAGGAACTTACTAAGTCATTTACTTTTCTATGACAATTTGAAAAAATGAAAAAATTCTATGTTAATTTTTAATTAACAATTGCTCTCTTCTCTTCAATTACAGTCTCAGAACACTGTTTCATTGTATGAAACACTTGTGCAATACTTGTGCACATAAGCTAAAATGGAAAAAGGTATACAAGTTGACGAATTTGTTTTCTATTTTACTAATCAATTGATTAGCTAAATGTTTATATTTAATGTTGTGTTTATTGTTGTACAATGAATCCAAATAGGCATAAGTGAGATAGAGAGAGAGAGAGAGAGAGTGATTAATTTGTTGAAAACATTTTAATTAGCTATACTTATTGTTTCTTTGCAGCCAAGTCCACACACCAGACAAAAGTGACTTCATTCATGTGCAAGGACAGAAGTTGGCCAGATGGCAATTTTTTTTCCACCAATTATCATGCCGCATAAAAAGAGTGAAATCCTGAAATACTGTACGGGTTTAATGGATCAGAAGAAGAAAAAAAATACTCATTGACTCACCAAAGCAGGTATGGACTGTGGGTAGTGACAGTACTTCACTGAGATGGGCAAAGTGTCGTTCAGTTACAATTGTGCTCCTAACGCTGATGAAAGGCAAAAACATTAATTGAATGACCTTGGCATGGCTGTTTTTTATGAGGACATCCACTTCAACATAAAATGCATACTGTAGAGAAAAAAATTGTGTTTTAGCCATTTTAAAATTCGCCGCTTTGACCATGTTCCTCTGAATACTGACCATTGTTGCCCAGAATGACATTACATGGTTAACTTACGTGACCTTCTTCAGAAGCCTTCTCGTGGGTTTGGAATAAAGCAGGCCGCGCTGAATAACATAAAGCCATGTGTGGAGTGCCTGCCGGTCCTAATGAAGAATTGGCATGTATTGTTGGAGCACCTAGGTGCTGATCTATGTTCATAGAAAAAAGGCATAAGATAGTGTGACAGTTCAAATGACCTTCCACATATTCAGCCAATTCAACAGTTGTGGATACTACAGTATAGAGGTCAGTATAATCATACTGACAACTGCAAATTGGCAAATCAATATTTTCTTTATATGTTATATGAAGAAATTATATTATTATATTATTTATATATTATATAAATAAATATATATAATTTATATATTAATGTCGCAAATGTAATTTATCCACATGTGGCTCTTCAAGATGCTTACAAACGATGTAACAATGTAAGATGGGGAGTAATTCTTTACTAACGTGGTTGTGAAAATGTATGGTATGAATGACTGGAAGGCCACTAATGTTCATATTTACTATTAGAGCAAACAGGGACAGTGGGGAAGAGATGACAGAACACAAGTGTAGCAGAGAGGAGAAGTGAGGAGAGGAGAGGACAGGAGAGGAGAGGAGGGCTCTAGTCTCCTACTGTTGCCAAGCACTGGCTGAAATGGCAGATCCATCAAAGCTGTGGAAGCCGTCCTTCCTGGTGAGGGCCTGGGCATGGGCTGGGCCTGGCACTGTGAGCAGGGAGCTGCTCTGCAGCGGAGAGGAGGAGGAGGAGGAGAGAGAGAGAGATAGAGTGAGAGAGAGATAGAGAGTGAGAGAGAGATGGAGGGAGAGGGGCGGGGGGAGCACACTGGTCACTGGCACACCGCCAGACTGGACTCTCCACCATTGTCCTTCACCCTTCAAGCCCACGCCCCAAGCCTACCATGCAATTACAATAACTTTCAGCTCAGGCTTCCAGGACACATCAACATCAATATTTCTTTGTGGGTCTTTTTTTCAGTGAGGTAGTCCCAGATGTGACATCTACAGTACATCTCATGAAAAGTTGATGGCTGTAGAAGAGAAGGTGTTGCTAAAAACTGTCCATCTGACATACCAAGGCATTTGAATGGTACTGTATGTATGGCTATACACTGGAGGACATTGAGCATGCACCAACAAAAGATAGCTTTGCTTCTTGAGCATGGCAGCACTCTCGAGTCTTAAGTACCTTCCATATAGCCATTTACATGCCCATTCAAGCAATGTGTATGTTTGCCTCTCTGTGGTTTATTTTTCTCGGAATTCACATTCAGCTTGCTCACAATCAATGCCTACATCTACCACAGGGTTGCAGCCAAACAAAATGTGTTAAACATGCATGCACAATGCTAAGAAGGGAAAAAAAGCCTGACAATAGCTTATCTCCATGGAGATCAATAATGGGTACGGGATCATTGTGTAAAGTGTCTGCAGGTTTAATGCAGATAGGATGTCATTATTATTTTCTTTCTCCTAATGACGGTCATTATGCACGGACACTGATTGAATTCCATTTGTTACCTGCGTTTGAGCCTGAGTGGAATAATTACCATTTAAGTGTCTCCATTAAAATTCATACACGAATTTCATGCCCAGACCTCCTGTTAGAAATAACTAAAGTATTCTTTGAATGTAAAATGAATTGCAATTTTATCCCTGCTCTGATTTAAATACTTTATTAAAGAATAGTCTGTCCGCATTAAATAAATTCACAGATGATGTGTGGTGATCAACAGAAAACAGCTCATAGCTTGCCTTTCCAACATTCTTATTTAATATTTAATTAAAATGGATCTGCTGGTAAAACACAATCAATATCAAGTTCTCTGACTAAATTGCATTTTCAACCTCCTGCGCCTCATTCACAATAAACATTGTTTTTTCCATTATTGGGAACGTCTTTAAAGAATCCTGTTTTTTTATGTTGATTGTTTATGCTACACGGTTTCAATTCAGTGTTCCCTATGTGTAATACATGGCCTATCAGTAAATATTGTTGTATAGAACTGCAAAGATTTCCTCTGATTCCTCTTCAATGAAGGACATGGTGACTGAGGCAGGGACCTCAGAAATGCATTGCATCTATCTATTTGCCTTGCATGTAGCCTTCTAAGCTTGTACAATACAGAGTAAATAATGCACTGCACTAGGTAGACATATGTTTAGGCATTTATACTGTAGAGTTTCACTGTAGCTGCTAGGACATCATCCATTACTATCCCCATTGAGAGCTATACGAGTCTATTAATACATGCTTGTTTATTCCCAGGTAAGATATCTCTAGGACCAACAAGAACATGTCACTTCTTGTTTCGCATTTAATGGAGTCCCACCCCTCGCGTATGTCCACCCGAGTGGAATTAACCGTATTTGTGTTCCAGGTAAATAAGGCGTACTCTTCCCTAATACAGTCATCGCGCTGCAAAACTCACAGCTGTGGCTGAGTGTGCAGCCGAGGAGAGAGGCGAGCGAGCGAGCCGCGGCGAGGCAGGAGCGCGGCTCGACTGAGAGCTAATCAATCACTGACAGATTACTGCTAAAGCCACTTCCATAGCCATTAAAGAAGGACAAATGCAGAATTGCAACTGAACAACTTCGAGTTTTAAGCCAACAGTGGGACTTCCTGGTTATTTATCAAAGTCAACGGCGGCCGAGCAGTACGCCTCGATGCGCAGCCGTGGTTTTGCAGTGGCAGACAGAGTCGGGGAGCAGGCAGTGCACTGAGAGGAGTGTTTATGCCCTCAGCTGTGTTGCTGTCAGCCTGCTGGAATTTACTGTAAATCACATTGCTTTTATTGCAAGATTTAGTAGCTTATCCTCTGTGGGCTCCATTCACTCTGAGCTTGTTCCCATTAGGATGTTAGCCCTCAGTCCATAAAGGGACTTGGCTACACATCATCATATAATGTGAGACCAAACCTTTCAGTTCTTAATTTGTGTGTGTGTGTGTGTGTGTGTGTGTGTGTGTGTGTGTGTGTGTGTGTATTTTGCTTTCAATTTTAACCTATACTCTCAAACACACAATAGTGAGATAGATAAGACCTCCATTCTTTATGTAACTGTGTATTGCTGTTGTTTGTGATGGTACTGAACTCTGACTCTTTTTGTCCGGTGCCATTTACACGGATGCCTTTTTTAAGAAACCAGTAAAATAATCTGCATTTTATTTCTTTGATCGATGAATGAGGGTTACCCTATTTCATGTAATAGTAAAATGACTAATGTAAAGAGCACATAAATCTCCAACATCCCAGTATTTCATTAAGAGACAGTTTGTTTAAAAGTAAACAAGGAAAAAATAAATAAACAGGAGACACAAGCATTTTACACAAGGCAATTGGGCATTTCCTTGAAATGGAATTGGATTAAACATGTCAAATGACACAGTCCTAGTTTGAGAACAGCCATTATTTGGCTTCCTCCAAAGCTTGTGTTTCACAGCGAAAAAAAATAAACCCCCAGCAACCACTCTTGAAGTGATCAGAGATGACAGAGGAGTCTGTAGGCAGAAGGTTAAAAAACAGCCAATCACGTGACTGGGTAAACCCCTAACCTTGTTCCTGAGGAGACGAACAATCTCTCTGTGGGGGGAAAAAAGCTCGAGCAAACAGCTTGGCAACATATTCCTCTCAAACGAGACGATGGTGCTTACTCTGGATGCCAAGATCATTACTGCTTAAGTGGATAATCAGTTAAAATCTATTTACACAAACATGGGTGTTCAGTCTCAGCTTTGCACCTCTGTTTACAATACAAATATTAAAATAAAATACACAACAAACTTTTTTTTAAATTCACCAGTGGATGCTAAGCATTTTTGTAAGACCACAAATGAATGTAGACAAGGCAGGAGTTACATCAGATGATACAATTAATTTGCAGTTATTGATTGAGTATGCAATCTTTTATTGAACCTGCCGTTTCTCTTTGGAAACAACAGCAATAGGAGTTTTCTACTGATTAGACGAGCTGACTGATAATATATTTTGATCTAAATTAACTGGTCATCCAGGACATGTTTATATGTCTGGCCAATAGCAACACTACACATTAATAACTAATGACAACAAAATAAACTGTAAACAAAAGCTCCATAAAACAGAACAGTGAATGACTCCACTGTGGCATTCTGTAATGCATTAGATTGCATAAATGTGTCTATGTAATAAATGATCGATGCATTGGCTAACATGGCTGATAGCCGCAAAATGTAAACATGACTCTGGCTCTCACCCTTGAGACCACCTCCTTACAAAGGGATGTGCGTTTTTTTTTCTCGCCGAAAGGCTGAAGGGACGGAGTGGGCATGGTGAGATGTGAGCATGTCTGGCTGATGTGTGCGCTGACGTGCTGTAGCAAGAGTTCAGGGAGGCAGCTGGGCAAAATAATTTAGAATGTTCTGCCTGCTGACACAAGGACAAAAGGCACGGGGAGAACTTTCTCTCTATGTTGGTGGAGACAATGGCCGCCGCCTCTACCTGGAAGCACACAGCGGTTGTTTTCACCCTGACCTCTAGTGCACAGAGTGGTAGTTGGGGGCTGTTTCTGATAGGTACATAGCCAGAGACAGTGCACTGGGCAGAGAACTGGCTATAGCAATTGGTAAAGCAATTCAGTCACTGCATGCTTAATGCAACATCCTCCCTTCAGTTTACACACTACATCTTAAACCTACAATTAATAACTCCTTACATTTCTTCCCTAGAGAACTGTATGTAATGACTGTATGTATGTGAGCTGTCTTGCTACCCTTTCTCTGTCTCTACACTGCCTGTCTTCTCTCCAAATAATCTAGTCTGCTTGAGGACTGTCATTGGTTGATAGTCTACTTTTGCCTCCCAAGTATCCCATAACCTTTCCTGTCTGTGGTCTCTTACTTTGACATTATATGGGCAAAAAATGCACATATCAATATTAAAAGGCTGTTTAAAGATTCAAGGTGTGGCGGAATAGACTTGACACGCCAAGAAAGACAATGGCTCCTGTTCGCTCTCTTTTCTGTCTCTCTCTTTGTCTTTTGCATCCACCCATCCCTGGCCATCGTTATCAGCAGTGCTGGGCTAAATCAGAGCGGTAATTATTACCTTGGAGTGTGTGAGCCATCATTTGTTAGAGTGGCTGACTGCTGGTGAGTTTGCACCCGGTGGGTAAGAATCCTCCACAGAGGAGACTGCTGGAAATGGCATGGTGGCTCAGTGGGGAGCGCTCAGGGCCGAATCAATGCATCACTCCAAGGACCTCGGCGGACGACGGCGCCCTCTCGTAGGGCATACTGGGACGCCCGGGTGTCAAACTCCAGATTGTGTGTCTGAAGCGAGGTTCTAACGGCCATCCCTATGGAAATCCCCCTCATAAGATGATCCATAACAGAGATGGATGACTGTCAAGGGTGATATTTGAACGCAATGAATCTGGTGGGAGAAAACGAATCACTTAGAAGAAAGAATATTTCCTGTATACGTTTTCCCATTCTCTTTGCTTCAATTACCATAAATGTGAACATTATATAATCAAGGAGGATAATTAACATGTAATTATCATTAGGTTTAGAATATCAGCATGATATGGGTGTTTTGAAGTCATTTGTTCTAGATTGCAATGTTTAATTTGGATATTGTTTGACACTAACAACACTGTCCAGAAATCAAAGCTGAAGTTAATGTGGGTCTGTAATGCAAACACAGTTCATGCAAACAGGTCAATGAACTGAATACATTTTGCCATCAAAAGAGCATGTCCTATTTGCATTCGCTTGAATCACAGAGACCGCAGGTACAGGTGATGCAGGTAGGGATGACAAGCGACCGTCGTCCTGGTCAATATATTAATTCCTTTTCTCACAACTATTATTAAAAACAGTAGGGATGAGATGTAGTTACCTACATTTTCAGAGACATTGTCGTTTTGCGCATTTATTTGGTTGACTTAACACACATAAATTGTAACCAATCCCATTGCACTTCTAAACTTAAACGGCACTATCTTACTACAATTTGCAATTAGGTTATGTTAAACTACATTTAAGTACTTTTGAAAATGGCTCTCCTAAAATAACGCATGCGCAATGGCTCGGCGTGGTGGCTAGTGTAGAGCAGCTGTTTAGGGTTTGAAATTCCAACATGGCAGAGGCTGTGCTGCTCAGTCTTCCCCTTACTAACTTGGAATGCTTTCAAATCGCAAGCATCTGCGCTTAACCCCAAATTTATTTAATCGGCAAAGCTGTCGGATCCATGTTACTCTAATACCCGTGACAACCCTGTCATATATACAGGTAAGAGTTACCACCGCTATGTCCTGAGATGCGAGTAATTTGTGAGAGGCAGCGAAGCTGTAGGCTACTACGGAAGAACGACTGCTTTAACCGCAAAACATGCTCCTCTTTTCAGTCTTGCTTATCATACATTATCTTGAAAAAATGTTCCGTGTCGGCTATGTTTCCGCTAAAGAGATTTTAATGCAAAAGTAGAGAGAGAGAGAGAGAGAGAGAGAGAGAGAGAGAGATGATGTGAAGTTTGGCATGTGTGATGAGTGATAGAGGAAATTCATTCTAATTGCTATGCAATGCCTTATATCATAAAGTGAGAGTGGGTGGGGTTGGAATTGTTTCAAAGTAACTTTGAACAAACTAACTTCGTGTAGCCTATATCTCATTCACAAGTGAAAAAGTTTTTTTTGATGTGCCATTTAAGACATACAATAAGGTAGTGTTCTGTATTGGATGCTTTTCAAAACAACAACAGCTAATTAAAGTCGAATGTTGCTTGCATGTGGTGTGTTTTCGCCAAATATTTTTCACAAAACGTAGATTTTATGTCATTAACGTGAAGTACTGAGTCTGCCGTGCATGGTTGCTCTGCAGATTGGTAGTTTAAATTAGAACGGGTTAGAAGTGACATGGGCTTTGCTCTCCGTAGTCATGTGCTCGCTCGCTCTCTCTCTCTCGCTTGCTCGCTCGCTTTCTCTCTCTCTCCCTTCACATGTTATCCAAGAGCTTTTGTTGAGGTTTTGCCTTCTTCGTCTTAATGATATGCATGTAGGTTAAATGAATACCTGACGAAAAGGCCCCCACGTTTTGGAGTTTGCAGTGAAACTCGATAGCCTGAGAGGAAAAAGTGGCCCGTAATGAGAAGAAGCAACCTTTGGAATTCCTCCTCGTAAAAAATCCCATTCTGCTCTTTTTCCTCCTCTCCCTTTCTTGTTTTTTAGGCTTGAAGACATGATCACTAGCAGCAGTGTTTATGGTATGTTTATTTTGTAATACAATTCTCATGAAGATCGCTTTAAATTGCATTATTAAATATAGATTATTATTGCATGGATCATGGTAATGTTAAGGTAACATTTATCGAATTTGATCACGGGACACCTACTTATCATATCTTGAGTGCATTTTGTGAATGTGCAAAACATCTTTGCCGTTTATATTCTTCTATTTGTCAGTTTGTATACTTATGCGATTTTGTGTCGGAAAGGAAACGCATAGAGATATAATACTAACATTTGAATCAAGTAGTTGCAATATTATTACCAGTACAGCAATTATCACATGTATTCGCTGTTGTTTATGTGTTATTTTAGACTTATGTAGTCTATGACATTAACGTAACCTGTGACTATTAGCGCATTTTCTAAGCGGCTCTGTGTTGAAAAAGTTTATGCAATAGAGATGTCAGTTCCATATTTAATTCGGGAAACAGTAAATAATACCGGAACTTATTCTGTGCCAGATTCAGCTCTGATGAGAATCATTACATATATGTATGCAACTGTTTTTGAAAACAAGTATTTTATTAGCAAATCAGTTTTGTCCGCGTTAAAAGAGTAATATTCTGGGGATTTGATTAGCAGATGGGATGTTCGCGCCGTTGGCATGTTACATCTCCTCATTTACCCCATGTCTGTGGTAGCTCACATCAACATCAGGTAAAATTTTAGACTTACCATGAACTTTGTAAGACAGCAATTTAAAATTCATATGGTTCAGGGATTTTTACACTTAAGGATTGGAAAAGGATAGTTGGACAGATTAATACCTTTTGGACACAGACTGTGAGTGCAGTTTAGTTGTTGTTTTTTTGCATTTGGTATAATAAATCTCATCAGGCTATTAACTTATGTTTATCTTTTTATCCAAGTTTGTGTAATATAAAGTACAGACAAACAGTATGTTCTGTCAGAGTTGCAAACTCCTCTGATGCACATAAAAGTTAACAATCTTACAGATTTAGAGTCGGAGAATTTAGGAGAATTCCTCCAAAAGAAGTTGAGAGCAAGCTATTCTCACTGGTGTTTAATATGTTATATTCACATCCATGT
Source organism: Alosa alosa (assembly GCF_017589495.1). Taxonomy (NCBI): domain Eukaryota; kingdom Metazoa; phylum Chordata; class Actinopteri; order Clupeiformes; family Clupeidae; genus Alosa; species Alosa alosa. The sequence goes on from NC_063191.1 coordinate 16,847,703, forward strand.
AATGATTACCTATCCTATATCGCATCCTGCAATACCTGCCACACGCTTCCACCTGTAAGAAACTTCAGTTAGTCAACTCAGTTAAGTGTTGTGACTGTATATGTCAATATCAGACTTTTACAGTTGTATAATGGTAGTGCTAAAGTCTGCAGCCGTTGTCTGAGATTTCAGCATATCTGGTCTTTTGGCAAAGAGGCCATCAAATTTTGAGAGAGACACACACATACACACACACCCTCTCTCATTCACTCACTCACCGATGCAGTAGTGAATAATAGCAAAAGTGTATTTTCACTTTTTAAAATCTTTAAATATTTGTACATATCTGTGTGCGTTAAACAAGTGCTAGTAGTTGGTAATAGTTGGTTTGTAACTAGACAACACTACAGTATGCTCCATGGTGTGCCTGATTAATTCACTTTTGTAAGATTTCCTGCTAGTCAGTCAGTGAGTGAACTCGCCTTACATTAATGCTAGGAAATTAAAGCATTGTTTGAACAGAGCTAAAAATATTTTTCTGCCAACATATCATTTGCATTTTGTTATTTAAAAGGACAATTAAATTCAGTAGTGGCAGGGTTGAGTGTGTTATCAGTCCTCTTCAGAAATGACAGCATTGAGAATCCATCAATATGAAAATATACATCACAATCATTGTCATTATGCTTGAGTGTTTTGGTGCATTTTTTTCCTAGAGTGGACATCAAGCATGTTTTTGAAGCCATTATCTATACACTGTTGGAGCGCTACTTCATATTTGCAAGCAATTGGGTGAAGGTTTAGTGTAATAGGATATCACTAGTTTGTTGGAGCACGGTGTGGTGCAGCTCAGCTCCAATGTACTGTCAGGGCTTCTTATATGCTTATATGCAGCGTTGCATGAGAGAATGCTTAGCCTTTCTGACAGACTACAATCACAACTTTTTTTGAACCCTCTTTGTTGTATGTAGGGTTCTTTGCTTCATATGAATAGGGAACGAAAGGTGTGAGTCCATGTGTGTGTCTATGTGTGTGTGTGAGAGAGAAGGAGAGAGTGAGTAAGAGTGTGTGTGAGTGTGTGTGTGTGCAAGCGCGCTAAGAGGTCATGTTTCTTACCGCCTGTTGGGTGGAGGGGAGGAGGTGAAGTGTGAATGCTCCGTTATCAGACGGGATGAAGTCTTGGTTAGTCCTGATTTAACCCCAGGCGTTCCCTTATGAGCATGTTAAATGAAATGACAGCTCTGTTTATTCCTGATTGTGTGGCACTTAAGATTGCTTTTTGTGCAGGGATAATACACACACACACACACACACACACACACATACACACACACAACCACATTCAAACACACATACATGCACATGCATGTATGAGCGCACACACACACACAAAACCACATTCAAACAAACATGCATGCGCACACAGACACACACACACACACACACACACACACACACACACACACACACACACACACACACACACACACACACAGACAGACACACACACATGCACGGGCTCACATTAAGTTTTTGCCTGTGTGCACGGTGATAGATGCTGACCCCTCCCCTTCTCATCGCCCTCTTCACTTGATGCCTCCCATGTTGACATGCCAGCCATGCACACTGGCCACAGAGCTTCATAGAGCCTTGTGGGAAATGCCAACACACATCATGCCCTGTGGCCACACGCATTTGCCTACATGTGGATTTTGGTCTCTGAATTACTGGTCTTTGTTTTGTGTAGCTGGTGTTTACATATTAATCCTGCCTCTTGCCCCACTTGCTGTTAACACACTTGTTGTTGTTGTTGTTGTTGTTGTTGTTATTATTTGTAAATGGTTTTGACATGTAGTTTGAATTTAACTTGATGGGGTGTTTTATTCTTTTGTTCTGTTTTTCATTTTAGATTGACATTTTTAAATGAAGTGATCGTTAAGGGAGACATAATCTATGGATGACTTGAAATTAGCTTTAAAGGAGATTGGACTAGCTCTGTGGCAGGCTTAGGAATCAGTGGAATTCTCAAGTGGGAGTCTCAGACCATTTATGCAGTGGTTAATTATATATTTAATATACTCCCATTTTAACACAATACAAACAAAACCTGATCACAGTAAAAAGAAATACTGGAGCTAAAACCAGCTACAATTCATATTCATATTCTAGTCTCCCTATATACCATAAATGATTTCTTTCTTAGTATTTATAAACTGATCATTATTGAAACAATTTGAATTGCTTTGCAATGGTGCAGTTAAGGATTTTTACATTATTTACATTTTAACATGATTTGTTTTCATATCAACTGTATATCTGTTTTCCAACAGTAGTGGCTAATTGCATTCATACATATTCATGCTTTACCATTAGTGCGAGCGGTGTTTTACTGCTACATGCTGTATTTATTAGAGTGGGGGCTAAGTGTTTATTATTTATAATATTGTTTTTTTTCCCCATTTACATTTTCATTTTACTTGTGTTTTTTTTTTTTTACATTAACCTATGTGTTTTACTTGTCTGGTTTTGTTTCCGTAGTTACGGTATAAAGGTTAGTGGTGACTGAAATCTGAGAACTGTTTTATTGGTGTCAGAAAGGAGAATACAGACAAAAACATGGATGCGTCAACAGTTTAGTATTTGAGTGATCATGCGAGTTGACATTTACTGTCACCATCCATTCTAGACTCTACCAGCAGATTTCCCACTTACTTCATGTTTGAGCAATAATTTATATGCTCCAAATCCACAGTGACTAATGTTCATGAAAGCATCGCATGTGTTTGATAGTTATGAAAGAGGCGTCATTTGTGTACATTTCATCAGCACTAATACAGCTTTGTGCATCTGCATCCTCCACCAAAAGCCTGTTGACGAGGAACACAATAGGTAATATTGTGAGCGGCCCTAAATTGTGTTGGCGTGCAGGTTGTGAGTGCATTGCGCTAACTTAGCGTGACATGCTGCTGGTGCTTTCCTCCGCACACGCTGCAAAGCATTTTCTCTTTCTCTCTCTCTCTCTCTCTCTCTCTTGTTCTCTCGCTTTTCCCCATGATGGAGACAGTCTGCCCTGGCCGGTGTCTCCATTACCTGCAGGTTGTTTGTATAAATTAGACTGACAGTTTTTATCTCAATCTAATGGTGACAATTAAAGCAACCTTCAGACTTGCACTCAAGTTACTCACGGACAAAACACCTCGGGGAGCTCCGGCAAGTGCTGCCTCAAATTGATGAAACGCTCATGCTTACAGACGGATACATTTGTCAGTCGCCGTAACAGATCTGATTCAGACACACACACACACACACACACACCCTTACCCACTACCCCCCCTTCCCCCCTTCTCCCAACTCCCCTCGCTCACCCTCCTGTGCTTCATGCCAGACAAAGCCGGGCTCAAATGAAATCAGCGCTAGGTTGTCATCTTTAAGCAAATATGTTAAGTGTTGTCTTGCGTGCTTTTCATCTGAAAAGTGCGGAGGACCCCAAGGGAGCCAGACTCATGCAAATACAACAAATCCCATTTCTTCAGAGAGATAACCCCCCTGTCTCCCTCTCTCTTCCTCTGTCTCTCTCTAGAGCTCTCTCCCTCCCTCCCTCCCTCCCTCCCTCCCTCTCTCTCTCTCTCTCTCTCTCTCTCTCTCTCCCATCCCAGTCCCCCTCCTGGCAGCTGGCTCTGTTATCTTTGTGTGTTTCTCTGTGCGCTGACAATTCTTCCAGTGATCCAAGTTGGGGTGCATTAGAAAGTGGAAGCAGCTGTCTGTAGCTATACTGAGAGACGTGTTTGCTCTACTGCAAAGATGAAGGACCACGAATCCTTGACATCCTCTCCCCCCCTCCTCTTTGACTACCCCCCCTCCCACCACTACCACCACCATGCACACACACATACATGCACAAACGCACACACATACTCCTCCCAACAGATACAGTACTATCTCATTTAGACTCAGAGAGTAGCTGTATTGTGGATTTTTCCCTGACAGCGTACGGTGTGACTGTTTGAATGGGTGGTATGTGTCCATCTCCTGATCTTGAGTCTCTTTTGGATTATTTTTATATGGTGTGTCTATTTATATATGTTTGCTGATGGCGGTTTATGGCGTGCTTGTTGATGGTGGGGGGTATACATGGATAAACCCAGATGTTGATGATGTAATGGGGCTTTAGAGGACTAGCAGGTGTTGTACAGGTGTTCCAGCATAAAACATGGACCTGCACTCACCTGCTCGGTCTGTGTATGTGCACAAACTCCATTTCAGCCAATTACATCCGCTGGTCTAGTTTCAGGTGGGTCCATCTAGTCTATCCTCAGTCCATCTAAGGCTTGTCTGTGCAGCCGTGCCTGGATTAGTGTCGCTTTGCTCTGTTGTGACACTGACAGCACTGTTTGTAGCAGGACAGAGATTTGGCGAGCTGATTGGATGGATTACAAGGAAATCAACTGTTTTATTTTCCCCATCAATCACCGAGAGCCATCTTTCATCAGCCGCTCATATTGTGGATGTTATCTTGTGGCAGGCAATGGCAAAAGGAGTACTATTTGTCGAGTGACATTCTCCCACAAATAGGCCCGCTGATCTGCTAGTAGGTAATCAATCCACATCAGCAGCTTTTATGCCATGATTGACACCTGGTTCTATAAGCACGGTTAAATAGTTACTTAAGTCTAAAATTAGAATACATAGCCACTAGCCATTGCAACTAGACTGCCATAAAAATGATCCAATGTGTATAAGATGACATGGACTAAAGTGTATTTTTTCCATATTTGTAGTAGTAGAGTTCTATGAACAGGTGTCAGGCGTAGCAAGAAATATTGCCCATAGAGTTTGAAGTAGTTATTGTAATGTAGTAGTTATTGTAGTGTAGTATGCCAAAAAGTGGAAAGTCTTGAGGAGTGAAGTGGTAGTGTGAATAAGTGAATGCTTCATGAACAGTGCATTCCTTATGTCTGTTGTTAGCCAGCTCACTGACTCGCTCCTCTTTGTGGCTCTGTGGCATTTCATTGGACTGATGCAGGATGCCTGAAATGCCTTTGAATTGCATACGGCAAGGGTTGTTAATGCAGGCCATGTATGTCAAACAAGTCATTTAAAGGATTTGAATGGAGTGGAGTGCACCGACTCCAGACCCCTTTTTTCCTGCCATTTCAAACAATGAACTGTCGTTTTTGTTTTATCTCCAGTCTTGCTAAAGCTGTCTGGATACTCATAAAAGAGAGGGAGGCAGTAGGCCTGGGTCTGCTGGGGATTGGTTAGAATAGACAATCCTCAGGTGTACAAAACTAGGTTTAGCCGTAATACTTTTAATCTGGACGGCCAGCAGATTCATGCACGTTCATAGATCTGCTTCAGTAATTACCATTCCCCCAGTGGCTGCCGGAGAGACGTTTGGCTAAATCACTGATGTCTTCATTACACTGTTTACATTTTAATTAGACATCCCAAACTTTTGATTCCTAATGGCCTTTATGATTGGAGATTTTCTCCTCTTTAGTTCATTGGATGCCACGGAGGCATGCTGTGCATAGTGCAACTTGTCAGTTAGGAGGAACATTCTTTTTTCTCCCTCCTCTTTTCCTGATTGTCTTTCTTGTCGTGAAGAACGTGTTTTTTTTTTTAATACAGCTATAGCTTTTTGGATATTTGTGAGATCAAAATAATTATTTTGCTTCCTTCAAATATTGACCCCCAGTGCAAGACTACCTGCTTTAAATATGCTTTTGATTCGTGCCTATAATGGGCCCTGAGTTCTTGTGCTTTAATGAATAAATGTGTGGAGCTGCTTTGTAAATTAGGATGGGATGGCATTGAGAGATGTTATTGAATATTTTGTGCTATCAAGAGAAAAAAAATCAAAGATATTTTAATCTCCCAGAAATAACTGTTATTACAATTTCTACATCTGCCCTGGCAAATGGGTGAGTTCTTTCAACTCCTGACACACTGCAGTGTTTGGTATATAAAAAAAAATCAATTCTGGTGTGCGCGGAATAAGACATCACCACATTTTATCATCAGGTAATTGCCGCAACTTACAGAAAGCTCTTGTGCAAAGCCTAAGCCTAGCCTTACATGCTGTTGGGGCACCTGTGAGCAGATTTAACCCACAAAGTGGTGATTTGACCACTTGTCATATGGCGGTTTTCCATCGCAGGAACTTGGGGCGCTTCCCAGGTGGCGCAAACGTTTACTGGAACGACCCTCGGATCGGCCCCTTCAGCCTTTCTGTTTCTATTGTGCTGTAGGAACTACCAGACCTACTTAATGTAGCTTTGATTGCAGCATCAATTTTGAACACTACAAAATAACAATATATATTTTCCAGTGGTTGCACAAACATTAGACAACACTAAAAGCATAGAATTTCTAGATAACTTTAGGATTACCCCAAGGTCAAGTCGATTAAATGGCTTCATGTCAGCTGTAATTACTTGATAAATGAAGATACCATCAACACTATTAATTAATTAAAGCCTATACTTCAGCGGATATTTTGTTTACATGCTATAATTCTCTTGCTGTGTTGTGTAAGGTCTGTTAAAATATTCTTGGTAGAATTTGTTTTTTTTGGGAAAAAGGTACTTGGTTTCCACTGATGTTCCGTTTAGCCAATAAGTGTCAAATAATAAGTTTAATTGCAAGCACTGCCCTGTAGTCTTAGGGCCACACAGAAGCACCTATCCCAGAGTAGGCACTTCTTTCTCCCCGGAAAATGGCCCTGAAAGCGGGCCTACAGGAGGGTTGGAACACGCTCAATGGTTCCTGCGGTGGAAAATGGTCTATTAAAGGTGATTCCAGCTCATCTACAAGTTGGACAGAATAAGGAGATACGAAATGGCTCTTGATAATTAGCATGCCATCCAGCAGTGGGATCTTATTTGCTGGACAATGCAGGTCTCGTCTTGATTGCTGTGCATGCAACAAGTTGGTGGTGGTGTGCTTATTCACCTCAATCTACAAGGCCTTACTTCGAGAGGAATTTGTCTGGATGCTTTCCAGGACTGTTTATCGCATGCCAGATGAAATGAATCTTTGTAATCCAACCCGAGGTCATGTCAATGGATATCATCTTTTTTTTCACATCCCTGATTTTCCTTGAATGTTTGACCGTGACTTCAAAATGTGTGTTAGTTTACTCTTAATAGTGAACCGTTTCATGAGGGATGAGAATACTAAATGTTTTTTTTTGCTTATTTGTGTGTGCGTGCCTATGTAAGGTCTTGTGTTTTAAAAAGAAAATCTTTCTTAACAGCAGTGCAAAGCTGCTGTTTACTACATAATATACTTGGTGTGATGAATTTAGCATTTGTGTTCTAAAATGCTCATTGAAATGCACTAGCAGAAATCAGTCACACATCTCAATGTGGTAGCCAGTTTTTGGCTCTTGTTTCTAGCTGTGAAAACAAACCCTTCAGGAATGATGAATTGAGTCATCACATTCACCAGCTAATTGTCTCAAATTGATATTTTGATGTTCTACTAAAGATCACATAAAAGAAGTCAGATCTTAATTAGGACGATGATCATAGGAGATGGGCGCCGCTCTCTGCGTCACTCCGACGCTCAAACTTCCCCGGCGTTTCATTCATCCTCAGTGGAGGCCGAGCGCGCTGACAGGTTGGCGGCCAGCCAGGCATTGACAGAAAGAACCTTGAGTGCCGGGGAACGGAGCGCTGTGAGGCCTGTCAGGGGGAGTGAAGGGAGGCGAGTGCGGAGGCTTGGTAAACTGCCATGTAGGTTTAAGGCATCAGGCCGTGGTGGTGGTGGTGGTGGTGGTGGTGGCGGCTGGGGATGGTGTGCTGGTGTGTGTGGGGGTGGGGAGCATCTGCAGTGACACGGGGACATGAGTGGATCCGACCGGCGCCGGGGCTAAATGCCTCGCGCGTTGCTGGTCCAGCCGGCTGGCCAGAGAGGGGCTGTCGCTAATGATGGTGCGTAACGTAATTATCTTGTCCGGCTGTCCACCGCGCCTCGCTCTCTTACTCTCTCGCTCGCCCTGATTGCTCAGTGAGTCATTCTGTTTTTCCCTCTTTTAAAAGCTCTACCTCCACACTTTTATACTATTTTGTATGCTTCCCTGTTATATTGTTCAGATTCAGAATTTTGAAGATGGTGTGAGATGCACAGGTACATAATAAAACTATTTATATATATATATATATATATATATATATATATATATATATATATATATATATATATATCACAGCAGTTCAAAGCTGCTGTTTATATATGTATGCTACCATGTCCATGCATTATATAAGATAATATATAATAATTGTCTAAATGTACATGTACAGAGTACATTGTGTGGCTAAAATAAACCCAGTGATTTTACCATGCCTGTGTAAATACAGTAGCTTTTTAGTGTAGCTTGCCTTATGTTTAGTTGAAAGTGATGTACCGACAGTTACTGTTGCTGGTCCAAAAATGTCTGTGTTGCAACACATTCCAGTGTGTTAAGATGGTGTTACACATTCAGGGGGAAATATGCCCATTTGTGTGAGACACTGACTGGCAGCGTTTGGGAGGAAACTGAAAGTTATGAATCACCGTCCGACTGGCTCAGCCCTCTTATAGATCTTAATGATCAGGCCCCAGGGGGGCTGAAGATGTATTTTATTTTGAGGGATGGGGGAACCAGCTTCCCTCTCGCTAACCAGCCCCTTCTCCTCCTTTAAAATAGTGTTCAAGCTGACCCTATTTCCCACCACAAAAGCACAGGCAATTTGGTTCCAAAATGAGCCTGAAGGTTTCTCTTAATGAGATTGGCTGTTAAAGGACTACATTTCCCCCCTCATTTTTTCCAGTCTGTCTCTGGCCAGCTCTGTGACATTTGTTTGCTGAGCTGAGCATCATATCTCGTTTTTTTGTCGCCACGGCGCCATGTGAAGTAATCAGCCGTCTAAAAACAGTTCAAGTTTTTTTTCCTTCTTCTTCTTTTCTTTCTCTTTTTTTTGTCTAGGTCAGAAGACTCTCTAGCTTATTCTCTCATCATTTCATCCTTGTTGGTAGAACAAACGAGAGGAAATGATGGCTCTGGGAGCCGTGGAGAAGATCAGTGCCGTGCCTTGGCCTGTGGTCAGTCTGTGAATAGCACTTAATGAGTCTGCAAAAGTGAAAGCGTTTCTTCAAGAGCATCAGTGGGCATTAGTCCGCAAAGAGGGAGTGTGTGCTCTCTGAAACAACCCTGCTTTTCACCCCCCATCAGGTTTTTTTCTTTTTTTACCCAAGCAACAATTTCTTTGAGACAGTGATACTCTACAGAGAAACCTAGTGATTTGCGTTTGGCCTATTTGACGGTCACCCTTAAGTGTCCACGTGGAATTGGATTAATTTAAAATGGAGAGAAAAAAAAGGAGAACGATGAGGAGAAGGAGGAGAAAACGAGAGAAGGAAGTGCTCTCGCTGAGAGTTCAGCATCATCCGGGAGGTTTATGAGGGCTGACAACTTTTTATGCTCATTATCATGAAATCACCTCAGGGACTAACGTTGACTCTGCAGAGTCCAAAATAGCCACTCCAGAGTTCCATACTCCAGGGTTCCCAGGGAAGGGCTATGTTAACATGGATGTTAAGCTTACATCACAGTTCGTCGAAAAACAGCCAAGCTGTTAAGCAATGTTGCACAACCTATAGACATGCACTACTGCTGAAAATATGCTTGTTTTAAATCTTACAGATTGTCTAGGTACAAATGAGCCTGGCTTGGCTCTGTACCGAGAGAACCCTTTAGCCTTTCTCATATATTTAAAAAAGTTCCCCTGAAGCACCCTTTTTTGTCTTGCTGTTTCCATTATTCATTTTAGAAGTTGTATATTTTCATAGGCTAGGGGGTGGGTTTGAAAAATAATTTTGTGTCTGCTGAAATTTATGTAGAGCCAGTCAGCGCTTTATGCAAAAAGTCACCTCCGCCTAGGGAGGATGTGGGTGTGCATGAGCGCACTTGTGTGTGTTCGGTAGCCTGTGCCGTGTGTGTGTGTGTGTGAGTGTGCCTGTCAGTCTGTCACAGAGCCCTAATGTGCCTCCCCAGGGGTACCTGGGGGAGACCCACGCAGCACCCCAGCCGGCTTCAGCTGCCGACCATGCGGTGACAATGGGTTCCCACGGAGAGAGGAGGTGTCATAGCTCGTATGTAAACCAGTGACAGATGACTGGAGACGTGCAGACTGGAGGAAACTAGCGCACCAGAGAAAAAGAGCCTGTGATCTCTGTGTGCAGCTATCTGCTCCAAGCTAAGAACAGAAAACACACGCACACACACACACACACACTCACATTCTCAGACACACAGTCACCTACACTGCACACACACACACATGGACATAGGAGTAATGCGATACATGACACACACACACACACACTTTCTAAATGGCAAATCAAAGATTTAAGCTTTAGTAACATCTGCACATAGATGAAGCCTGATCAGATCCATATGTCCCCCTCTTACCTTTGACCAGCTTTGAATTAAATATTTTCCTTAACTTAAATGTTTCGTTCACGTGATCGTTCCAAGGTACTGTTGGTGCCAGAAATATTTTAACATAGGTTTTTTTTTGTTTTGTTTTTTTGGAGCAAGCAGAGGCCCTAGGCAGCTTTTCTAGGTCAGAGGGCAGGTGGGTCAGTGTTACACTCGCAGCAGCCTCTTCTCAACTCGGTCCTCCGAAAATAGCACGTGCCACGTCACCGCGCTGTAAGGGACAGCGGATTCCAAACCTCTTTTAGCCTGCGGGTACTCGCACGGAATCTTCGGCTCATTTATTTAGCCTAAGTGACGGGCAGCCGGGGCCGCAACTCCGGCGGTTACTGTAATCTAATGCAGCTCTAAATGGACAGCGGGCTGTGCCATGCGCTGGCCCTAACCCCACGCCAGGTCTACGCCTCCTCCTGATTCACTGTGTTGTGGGTGTATCTGTTTTGTGCTGGGCCAAACCATTCTATCTAAATTAAACTGATGTAACCTGCGTGAATGGCCATTTCCTTTTCCTTACTGACTGGCCATCCATCAACGGTGTGTGTATTTGTCAGACTAAAAGAGATAAATGGAAGGTATGTGTTGTTATCCCTTCTGCAACCTCCATTATTCAGTGGAGAATTTTTAAAGGAGGAAGTGTTCTGTTCAGGTGTTATTGAATCACTGGTGTTATTATTTTAATTTAACTACATTTAAGTTATGTGCTTTCAGGTTCGTCAAATAATTATTGTATAGAACAATAAATGCAAATCCTCTGCCTATGTTTTTCAGTCATTAAATAGTAGGCTATTTTATAATTTTATAGTCTCTTCCACATCATTCATTCAATATTCACCTTGAAATTCAGCTAGAATTTTCTTTGCAAAAGGAAAGCCAATTAAAGATGTTCCTGCTCTCACTATACTTGATTTCTTTGCCTTAAAATTGTCACCTTATCTTTCAAAACATCTAGCTCTCATCACTTTGCCAGAAAGAATAAACATTTTCATGTAATAACTGAATGTAGACTTTGCATTATAGATTAGTGTTGAAGTCTTCACTTAAAGTAGTGTTGAAACAGAGTGAAAATCAAACAGAGTGAAAAATCAAGCCTTAGATTTGAGGGCAGTGATATTTTTTGTGTCTGCAACGACATTTTCTGTTGAGTTCCTTTGCTTGGTTTAATTTTTTAAATACTTTGAAGCCACTCTGCTATTTTTAGGGCCCCACAGTGCAGAAAGCAATTCACGTTTGAGCAGTGGCTGACCTAAGGTGGTGTATATTGATGAGAGGGATTTGTTCAGTAATAGAATTGTATCTAATTAATTAGCTTTTAATTGGGTGAATACGGAGGATGCAAATACAGCACATTCTGATGCAATCGTTACCTCAATGCATAAATAACTGTACAGTGGTACAGTATGCACTTAATGGAGTGTGGATGTTCCTTTAGGCTCTTGTGACCTTGTTGTCGTTCAGTTTAAATAGACAAGGTCCTCGTCTAGGAGGAACATCAGGCAGAACTGTATCTACAGCAACTATATTATATGTGTATATTTGTGTGTATGTGTGTATTTGACAGTGTGACTATTTATAAAATAGGATGCACAGACTTGAAAAAAAAAAAACATTTTACTCAATGGACACAATAAGTCATCCTAACCAAAGCTGTTTTTTGCCATTCTTTCATAGGTTACTTTTAAATGTTGCTTTCGTGAAGGCCTATACAAATATTTTTGGGTGCAACTTCAGAAATGTGCATGAACTTTTGCATTGAACCTTTGCCTTTCATGGATTTCTTGAACATTGTAAAGCAATCATTCCCAAAGACCAATGTTTTTATTAACAAAGTGTGGTCTTTAATGCATTGAACACCTGAGGCATGATGCATCAGCTGGATTTACTGCAGGGTAACCAGACACCGAATTTACACCTGTTGCACCATCTGAGCATAGGCCAAATAAACCACACACCCACGCTGGGGTTAGGTGTAAGCTGAACATCTCTGGGGTGACAAACGATTATAACACCCAGGATCTGGGTCTGATGTACAGACTGCCATCTGTGGGCTGTTATTTTTTTTAAAGTATACCAGTATGGATACTGCTAATTTTAAATACATTCATATTCACCCAATGACAACAGTAAAAAACGGATGGCAGAAAGAAAGAATAAAATACTAACCAACCAACAAATTGAATCCAATAGACCCTTTCAACAAGGTAAACAAAAACAATGCTTGAACGTTCTATTTGGGCCCCAATCTACTTCCTCTGCATTAAGATAACATATGGAATGTTAAAAAGGAAGTCTTGTGGGGCCAACTATGATGCTGATAATGGAACTCTCTTGAAAGGGTCTATACCACATGCTGTCATACCAGTTGCAACCATAGAATGAAGACACAGTCATGGGTGGCTACCAGTGCTTCCTGAGCTCATAGAGTCCCTCATCCAGTGAACACGAAATGAATCAGCACTGACCAGTGGGCTTTCTGAGATGAGGGAGTATTTACAGGTTACACTGACCCTGGTAATAGCCTTTCTAATGACAAAGAGCTCACAGGGGGATTTTGTTTCCAGTAGGACTGTAGCAGTCTATAGATTGCATTATATTTACTCAGCACATACTAGGCGATTCTGGAACTAAGATGTAATCAAATCATGGTTCTGTATTTGCTCAGCCAAATTTATCTCTATTTATCTATTTTTTTTTTTTTTTTTTTTTTCAGATTCTATCTTTTTTTAAATAGCTTTGTTAAGCTTGTCAAATGTAATTACTCAATAATGCACTGCTGTGATGCACTTCACAGTCTCTCAGCACGAACAAGCTTGCCTTCCCACCAGGAATAGCTGGCTTTAAGTAGTGTAACTAATCTATGAAATCACTGATCACAACGCTGGACATGGCGAAGTCTGGCACGGGGGCTCACACTCAGCTCCTGTACATCCAGCTGGTGCATTTGGCCCCAGTACCGAGCACTCGGGATCGTTGGAATAGTTCCTTCCGGTTCCTTAGTTTAGTTCCTCTGGCACTATCCGGAGGTGTATACTGGAAGGGTTTCTGCTCAGATGCTGCTCAACGTGTCCTGTAATACCAGCGAGATGTTTCTGGCCGCAACATCATGTTGGTTGTCCACTCTCACCCTTGGTTCCCTGTCGGCCGACTGCCTCCCCCCTGGATTAGACACAGCTAACTCCCCCCCTCAGTGGAGGTGCTGCTGAAGGCTTCAAGATGTGGGTCCTTCCTGATGTGATATACTGATACCAGCACATCAAAATGCTAAAAGCCTGTCACGACTGAGTCATGTCTATGGGATTGTGCATGCAACTAGAAATTATGCACGATATTGTGGGCAACCACCTATCTATTGTGTAGAATTGATGTTGATAAGGAAAGTGTGTCAGTGCAATAAGTGATATGTTAGATCTTGTCTATGTCTATCAACATTACACAACAGCAATGATCTTGACTCTGACAGAGCGCTTACAGACGTCTCCCTCACGGAAATGCGGGTTTTAAATGCGGGATTTAAAAGTGGTATTTAAATGAGAGCTATTCATCTTTATCAGCGGCTTGATGCAGAAGGTTAAAATGGCATTCTTTGGTGCGGGTTGTATGGCCACTTGATTAACCGGCGCGTTGAATTGATAAACAAAGTATGCTGGCGGTCGCGGAGACGGAGGTTAGAAGTCTTTGATGTTCACTCTTCACATGCGGCAGAAATCGCTCTCTCCTTCATGGAGACCTCCGCAGCCCCCGCGCTGTGCACGGTGCAGGCCAGCGGCTTCACGCTGCTCGGCTCGGCGTGTTTGTCAAGGCGCTGGCCGCTTGTTTTCTCTGACTTTTTTGCTCAGCTGAGCATTTGTTTTCACAATTGCGTTAACTTTGAGTTATAGCTTTTGTCTCTGTTGTCAAATCAATACCGGGATGACAGCTGGGTCCTGGCAGTGAAGAAGCATAATCTTGGGCAGGGGAGATGGGAGGAAGGGGGAGAGAGCGTGGAAAGAGTTAGGAGGGGAAGAGAGGGAGAGAAAGAGAGAGAGAGAGAGAGAGAGAGAGGGAGAGAGAGATCTGTCTATGTCAAGCCCCTGCCATGGAGTTTCAGGGAAAAAACTCAGCATGCATCCCAGCTCTCATACAGCAGCATTTTTAGTTGCTCTGCAAAAGTTTGTAGTACCCTTTAGTACTAGACTTGTTAGTAATAAATATCTGTAGTACTGTACCAACAATTAACAAGGCATTGTTAATGTTAATAAAAAATATTTAAATTCTTTGATAAAGTGCATGCAAGACTGAAGAATTGCATGTGGTGTAATGAGCTTGTAGTTTGCTGCGTTTGCAAACTCGAAGTGGGATCCATTTAAGTGTGTTAGCTAGGCATTTTCTTTATAAAAATGCAGCCGCGCTGAAGAGCTCTGCGCAATGTATTGTGTGCCGGTGGGCGAACCAATCTCCCTCTCCTGTAAAAGTCCACTGATAAGCACAACCACCTCACTTCAGTAACTTTCATGTCAGTATTGTGGGGAGATTTTCTGTTTCATATTGACCAAAGATTGCTTCGCTTGCCTCATCTCACCTTTTGTCTGGCCTTGGTTTGGGAGCTGACCTTCTTTCTTGAATAGCACTCAATAGTGACCGCAGAAAACCTCCAAAGCCTTGAAGGAGAAGGAGAAAGTTAGATCGAGGTCTAGGCAGTCCCTCCTCTCCTTTTGTCTTTCCCAGAAAGTTGTTAATTTTCCCATTAATCCTCTATCGAGACCCTAATTGCTATTCATTTATTAGGTAATTAAGGGACGATGCACAGTGCTTTGCTCTTGGACATACAGGGTTGCTGTCCTTCAGTGGTAGACTTAAAAGTTATTCACAAAAGCATCAGCCTCAGGGATGTCCAACATAACGTGAGAACAAAACATTTTTTTGGCATAAAATGACAGCAGATTATGATTTCACATCAGATTAATCAAAGGCACAATAGTGACAGAGAACATGCATGTTAGAGCGGCAACGCTTTCACAAGCCCAACTGTTTTTATCTCTTTTCCTGAGCTGATTTATTTATTTTTTGCACAAAGAGATTGGAGGTGTGGTGTCAATGCGGCTGACAGCCGTCCTGTACCTACACCCACCAGGTGTATAATGGAAAAGCACAAGCACCATCTCAATCTGTCTGCTTTCTACCCAGCCCCCCTACCAGCACACGGAAAGTTGGTGCAACTTTGCAGTAAACTATGGAAATTGTAGGTTTCATTTGCATGCCCTGAATTACAGTTTAAACCCACTTCCCTCCACTCTTTATGTTTTCGTTACGCAAGTGTATGGGGGCAGCGTCACGCAGTGGAGGACATAGGTAGGCCCAGAAGAACAACTATCAGGAGCCCAACATATATAGGGAATGTATTTATAGAATTTAGTCAGAGAAGATCTGAAAAACTTGCCCTTATAGAAGGCGTGCTGTTTTAAAGCATGGCTTATGTTCCTGTTTTCTCTTACAGCTGATTATGCTGTAGTGTTTTATGTATTAATCTAATTTACATGTGAAGTATATACATTTGCTGAACAGCTCTTGGCTCCATGCCAACACCAGCATGAAACCAAGTGCTCCAGCGTTTTTTCTTTAGTTGGAGGAAGGGATGCTGTGGATAACAGCTAGTTGCTTTGTGGAATGAGAGCCTTATTTAATGTAAATTTACAGGCAACATCTTACAATGTAAACTTCTGGCAACGTTGGTTTAAAACTGTGTCTGCTGCAACGCTGTGAGTCACAGGGATCGAGTTTCACAGTGCACAACTATCACAACACACACACACACAAACACCAGCGGAGATGCTGACGTGGGGTAGAGTTGCACACTTTCAGTGGACTCTCTCTTTTTCCCCTCTCCTTGTTCTTTCTCTCTTTTTGAGCACCTCGCGGAGAAAAATCACACATGGCCGTCTGGCACCCGAGTGAGGAAGAAAAGCCTGAGACGCAGGCGTCCTCTGAAGGAATGCGCGCCTGCCTCGAGAGGACAGCAGCCACCGCCGACTGCCCACAGAAGGCTCTCGGGAGACGCGGCACTGTAAACAAACAAGACTTATTTTTGGCTTGTATGGCTCGTCTTTTTTTTCCAACCAAGATTCTGTTTCTACTTCAAGGACACCTGAATGGTGAATTTTAAACAGGGACGTTGCAAGTGTGATTACCGTAGCAGTGTAACGCGTTTCCGAATTACGGATGGACAACAAAAAAAGAGAGAATATGACCTACTTTATGCTTGTTCGTACACATATGAAGTATCTGAAGTAGACCAAATCTCTCTAGTGTTGTAGAGCTCTGCCTTCCTTCTTTCCCTGGGCAACATAAATCCATACACAAATTCCCACAGAGCAGATGTTTGCAATGATTACATCAACAATGTGTTAACAGGAAATCACATCATCATTATCAACCCCCAACACCCCACATACCCCCTCTCACACACACATATACACACACAATCACTTGTATTCCATTGTGACTAATGGATTGAGAGTGTGAAGTAATCACAGTCCTGAATCGGACCAGTGAACAAGGTAATCTGTTAATTTGCAGCAGGCCCATGCCTATTGGTTTGTAAATCAAATAACTGCTTGCCTGGTGCCATTAACTGGCAAAGGAGCGGTGAAAAGCAGATTAATGGTGAATGTGAGAGGCTCTTAAGACACCCACTGCTGTGTTTCCTGTCCTTTTTGCTTCCTTTCCTCCGCTTCTTCTCCTATCTCCTCCCTCGCCCTCACCCTCTTCCCTTCCCTTTCCTTCCCGGCAGCCTCGCCGTTTTCCTCAGTGGAGACGTCCATGTGGGGATTATGGCTTTTGGGAACGTGTGGGCCGGCGAGAGAGAGGGAGGGAGGGAGGGAGGGAGAGGAGTGGGTTTTGGTCAATGAGCCTTCATGTAGAGAGGTCGCCCATTCCAGCTCTGCTCCCCTCATGTGTGTAAGTGATCCCGCGGGGAGCCCAGGGCTCGTCCTCAAACACACTTTACCCCAGAGCCACACTGTCAGGCACCGGCGCCTTTATGGTGAGAGAAAGCGATGGCACAGGCTATCGCTCGCCACGTCAGCCTGTTCTGTAGCCTGGCTGACTTGCTTGAGTGTGGCATTGATGTGACATAAAGAAAGGCTGTTATTGCTGTATCTGTTTCTACAGCATTCTTTAGATAAAGAAACACGGAAAAGCTGACAGCTTAGATGTTTGTGATTTGATACACCTGTATATCTCTCTTTATCCATTACGACAAATCTGTTTGCAACTGATATCCACTTTCATAGAAGCTCTTTTTAATTTGATACTATAATAGCAGGTGTAAACAGGTGGAAGCAGTTGTAGCTAGTTGTGTTGCAGTGTGTGGGAGGTGATATGCGTCTCCTCCACAACGGTAATGTGCTAACATTAAATGTCAGCCCCCCCCCCCTTTCTTTTGTTTCTCATGTTTTCTAGTTTACTTAAGGTACTTCTTGTGGCTCATTATACTTGTCTTCAGAAACACTGAAGAGCCATAGCGACCCACTGGCCAGTTTATAACACCACTCTTGTATCTAGAGTTCCAGTGAAGATTAGCAGATATAATGTGCTGTGCTTCAAAGGGCTTCCGAGGTTAGGTTTTTCTCAAGATATATTTTCTCCACTACTTTCATGGCCACAATGGACGTGGAAGCCAAGTATGGAGGCAAATGAGAGTGGAGCTGTACTAAGCCACTGACTTCCATAGGTGAACTACAGTGAAGTACACTGCATGGATACTGAGACTGGGGGGGAATAGCGTTATTTCTACTCCACCGCCTCCCCCATTGGTGAAGAGTTCGTCAAATGAGAGTGTTAGCGCTCTGTTAAAATGTGGCGTATGTATTAGAGCAGGAATCAATTGAGTGTGAACATTGAAATCTGCCGGAGAGAGATTGCTGCAGAGGCTCCTCTCTCATGACACCACCTCAGTATGAATTATTCAAGGCGTGGTGGACCTGCTCGCTGAGCTGGAGTCGCTGCCAGCAGCTCGCTTTCGGATTCTGCAGGAGGACCACAGGGCGACTGTCCTGGTGGCATGGAGGACATTCGCCAGCCAGTGTCCAAACACATCCTGGCTGATATATCTATACAGAGAGACACAAGACTGACTCAGACAATGCCTCAACTCAAACCCCACCTCACCAGACATGTGAGCAAGAAGCACCATCAAAAAATCAGCACCCTTTTCCTTGTCTACCTTTTGTAGCATTCCCAGGGTTTGCTGACATGAAATACAGTATGCTTCCAATGGAAGTCATCTGTAGTGACAGGGAAAGCAGGATTGAAATTAACATGCAGTAGCGCTAAACTGTTGTGCTACCACCATTAAGGTTTGACCACGGTTTTAGAAAAAAATAGAGAAATCTAAAGGAAGTTTCAAACTAAATTAATCGTATTGCTCTACAGAGTCTGATAAAAATGACAAGAGGTATTATGTATAAGCGATTTGCATAATGATGATGATTCATATCTGTGCTTCAGCAATTGCGGAGAGCGTTTTAGGTATAGAGGGCTTGTATCTCCAACTCACTCATCAAATGATGTCTAGAGGAAAATGGAATGGTAGAAATCCATCTCAGAAAAAAAAAGTGAGTGGGAAAAAAAGAAAGCGAGTGTCTAATCTGTAATGGAGTTTGAAGTTTTAATCTCAGATGTGGCAGTGGAGGTAGGAGGGCTCTGAAGTGGGGCTTTCCCCTCCTTAAGACCTACCACTACACCCACTGTAATAGAAATGGTCTTCAACCAAACGATCGTGCCAGTCCCTTCTACCTCACAAAGACTCTCTCAGACAAGACCCTGTGTGCTTCTTTTTTGAAACATCTGCTTTCTCTTACAGTTATTTAGATGTAACTGATGGAAAACATATCAAAGCCTGCTTTGTGTATTTGGCTGTGAGAATGGAAAGGCATCCAAGCCTGTCGCTTGGCAATCACCAGAATTTGGTCATTTTGGAGTCACCACAGGTGCATTGAATTTCTCGCAACCAGTACATGCCATCCCTGTTTCCTCTCTCTGTTTCATGTCAACAGTGTGTGTGTGGCTGAGGGGTCTGTTAGAGAGGTGGAAGAATGATTGACAGGAGATAGACATCTGCCTCCTCTCTCAGAATTAGTCTCAGGAATTGGTTGCAAAGGCTCAGCTTTGGGGCTGCAGCTGACAAAACATGCCACTCCAACACACATCCTCTTGTGCAGTATCTCATCTCGCTCTGTAACACATAGATACGGAATTTTGGGTTCAGAAACGCGCGTGAATGGGTGCGCGTCCCTATATGTATACCTCTGTGTTTTTATGGCTTTTTTTTTTATTTATGGCTCTGGAAAAATACAGAAAGATGTATTTGAAATGATAATATGATATTTCCTTCCGTATGTCATTTTATTAGTTTTCACAATATAAAACGTCTCAGACAAGGACAGTTCAAGACCTCATAGAGAGGCGTCACACAGGCTCCTTGTGCCTTCAATTCTGCTAACGACCTTTAAATTGTGACTCTGGATTACGCAGGAAAAGCCGTCATTGACGGCATCTGATGGAACACCCTTCGTGGAATGAGACACTCGAAAATTATTATTGCGAGCAATATAAGATAATGGATAGTCATTACTCTCCCTGCTGTCATGTTCACATACATTGTGCACTCTTGAAATATGATGCATCTGCTGTACTTACCAGCCACTTAATATCAGAAAGCACACTGTGTTTAATGATTTATAATTAACACAATATAATGTGAATTGCGCCTTGGTTATTGGCTAACTAATTAGCTCATTTTATTTATTTTGATAGATGACCATGGAGGAGGTGAAAGGCTTATCTTGCCCTCTCTGTGTCATTGTTAAAAAGGAGTGAGATTTGGCCAACGCTGACAGAAAGTGTTGTAGTGTGGTGTCACTCTGTAATGGGCACTTGCACTGTGGTGACACACTGGCTGACTGACTTTATGTTTTCAAAAGGAAATCTTGAGTAACTGCCAATGAACTTGAAACAACTGCTCGGTGTAATGCTGGCAATTAAATGATAGAAAAAAATAGAAAATAAACAAAGCAGATGGCTTCGCATTGCTTGAATGTTTTTATGTTTGTCTCTGCATTTTTATACCTTCCTGACTACATGGGCGATTTGTTCTTTCTTGGTGTGTGCTTTATTTGTGTTTGTGTTGGTCGCTGTGAAACCAAAACACAGATACAGCCTCACCCCTCTTTAGTGGCACCACAGCCATAAGCGATAACTTCCAACAACTTTGGGCAACTTTCTCCTTTCACTGGTCCTAGTCACAGCATGGATGGCTAGGGAAAGTCTTGTTTGGCATTTAACTTTTTTTGAGGTGCTTAAGTTCAGACTCTCATGCATGTGGTGGGTCTTCCAGGCCCTTTGGCTTTCCCCCAATCCCCTGAGGCGCGCTGTGCCTGAGGTGGTGGATCGCTAGCAGCGAGATCGCGGACAGGAGCATCGTATCAGAGGAGGAGGCAGCTGCTTTGAAAGACGTAATCGGTGTTTACTAGATTGAAATGATTACAGCTCTGTCACAGCGGGCTTCGACTGTGTCTTCCCTGAGAACAGCATCATGAATATTACCGTGATTTACAAAGAGTGGCCTTGTCACGGGGAAATTGACTGCTTGACTGACAGGCCAACCATATTAAAGATAAGTGCGCCGTATAAATTTACACTCGCCCCTCTGTCTCTCACGGTCGGTCTGTCTCGCCCTCTGCTTTGCATGGATTGACTTGCGTTTGTGCTCCCCTTGCTACCACCACCCCTCCTTTTGTTTCTGTTTTGTTTGAGGGATTTTTTTTTCCCCTTCCTTTGTCGACTCTTGTTTTAACTCCCCAGCTGATTGGCAGCATCTCAACATTCAACTCTATTCCTAGTGAACACTGCACCTTGAAATATGCACAGTGGATGTGTTCATTTTGACAACGGTCAATATGAATTGAATGGATATATATATATATATATATATCTCAGTCTTTTAAGATTCCATGCAGAAGAATTATTTCATTGTATCTGTGAAGTACCATTATATATCCCTAATGTATGTATTATATTTGTACTGACACAGATACTGATATTCTGAGTCAGATCTGACACACAGCCACATAATGTGTTAATTTAGGTAGGAAATAAGACATCCAGATCAGTGCTGAACACTACAGGAGTAAATTGCACATGTAGATATGTGGACAGTGCACATGGAAGCTGAGTGTTCACAGCTGAGTGCCCCTGGCTTGGCTCCACAGTGCTGCTCAGAGAGCCTTTGGAGACGTGGCTGAGCTCAAACCCAGAAGGAGATGGGAGTTAGAATCCCCACCACCACCACCACCACCAGGCTTATTAGATGGGGATAGCACTGGAGCACTGAGATGATGCAAGCCTTTTAGCTAATGTGGAAAATACACCTCAAGCCAGATCAATCCAACACAGGTGTAGACAAGGTAGAGTGCTTAAATAATGAAGGGATAAAATATTGCTTGTCGGGAGTTGTTCGCAATCGCGTAGAATGGTTATGGTACTTTAGAGAGGAGTGTCTAGAAGTGGCCTTCACACTACTGAAACACAGCTTGGTCTTCCTCGACGCCACAGATGTAGCGTACTGAAAATTGACTTGTAGTTCAGGCCTCCACCATCGGTATGTAGATGTTTCAGGTAACACCCCACCCCTTTCTGTTGCTAGCTTTGCTAACGTCACACATTCACACACTGTGCACCTTGAATAACATGCTGGGCCTGTGAGCTTAAGGCTGATCTAAATGAAGCGCCTTTGGCACATTTGTATTACTCTTATTACAAGCATTGTTTCAGTCACAGGTTTCTCTCTCTCACACAACCTTCCTGACTCTCACACTCGCTCTCTTTCAAGTTCAGACAATTAACCAAAACACTAACGATGTGGACTCCTGTTTTGTCTTTGACATGCATTTGGGGGTAATTAGTTGATTAATCTTGTTTAGAGCTCTTAATTTAATTACTATACCCAAGAGGCAAGAGTGACAGTGCAGGTTTGTGGCGTTGCCGAGCATTGATGGTCAGGTGGTCATTCCATTTGTGTTGTCTGAAAGAGAAGCACTGTCGCTTTCAGTCCTTAGTATCAGTCCCAGCCCTCTGACAGTGTGTGACAAGGCTGTGCAGCCAAACGTAAAGAGCAGCTAGTCAGGGAGGTAGAAAAAGGGACATTGACTGATTGACTGATTTTGTTTCAAATGAGGGGCTAAATGACGGCTTCCGGCTTAAAGCGATCATCCGAATGACTAATATATGGATCCTCAAATTGAGTTTAAGCTGGTTTTAAGTTGATATGTGAGATGAATGGGCCTCAGTTGCCATAACGATTACCACTACAGATTGAATTAGAATCACACCAGCCTGCTGGTAGGCAGCAGAGTGGAGAGCCTGTGTGGGGAGGGTGAAAGAGCGGAAACACTGCAGTTGTAGATTATTAGAAGAATATGAACTTGTTTTTATTTATAAGCGTAATTAATGTCTGTCCCCAGTATTTGCATGGTTGTCATAGCGAGCCCCTGTCTGAGAGTCTGAGTGTGTGTGTGTGTGTGTGTGTGTGTGTGTGTGTGTGTGTGTGTGTGTGTGTGTGTGTGCGGGTGTGAGTGCAGCATGAAAGCAGAAGCTCTCGTAATTATGTTTACATCCACAGATGAAAATCCCGGGCCTGTAATGATCAGTAATTATAAATATTTTTCAAGCTTTTTCTCCGGCTTCAGTGGAGGCCATTGTGTTGTAGTGGGGAGAGAGAGAGCAGTGCGTGGCGCTTAATTATGACATTGCACACGACTAAATCCAGCAGCCTGCCTCAGCCCTGCAAACACTTCGGCGGCATAATCATGCTCAAGACTGACTTTAAAGAGCTCATTACAGTTAGTTTTCTAAAGAGCGCTGTATTAAACACAGTTACCTAATAAGCATCTTTGGTGGTGCAAATTGCTGAAAATGGTAATGAGCCTGATTAGACGGTGTTTCAATTAGGACGGCTAGCCTCAGTCCAAACACATACAGCCCTGTCCAAAAAAAAAGGGTTTAAGGGGAGAGTAGTGAGGGGAGGGTATATCAGGAGCCTTGATGCAAGGGAATCCTGCTAGAAGCCAGTACGCACACACACACACACACACACACACACACACACACACACACACATGCAATCTCCCAAATACACACACACACCTACAGAGAAAAAAAGAAGGGAACTGCTCGGCCACCTCTGTGCTTCCTTTCAGGAGCCCAGTAATGAATAGAGAATTGTGCGAGCGGCAGTCCAATTTACGCACTGGGAAATTGGATGGACAGAGTGGAGGCCCAGTTCTGTTTGCTTAAAAACGGCCAAGGCTACCAAGATTAATAGTTCCCAAAAAGGTCAGCGTCTGTGTTTCATTGCTGATGATCACAGTACCAGAAATTAAACACCATGCAATATCAATGGGTCTCAAATTGCCTCCTGATGTTGGCACAAGCCTCATCATGATCCTTTAAAAATGAATTTCTATAGCTCTCCGTTGAAATCTTTACGTTTTGCTGGGAACGATAAAGGCTAATATTTATGTTGCTGTCATCATGAGATGGCCACTGTCGAGATGGTTGCTTTTTTGTGGTTAAATAATGGGGACTTGCAGAGATTGATACAGCTAAACCACAGTTAGTTAGGTGCTAATTTTTGTGGCTGTCATTGTAAATATGGTAAACATTTCCTCCTCTCCTGTGTATATTACAACTTTGAGCAGGGAATCTGTGTTTATTTCCAAGAGAATTGAATAGGGGTTCAGAAATATCCGTAAACAATGTTAGAGAAGAATGCCTAATATATAAAGGAATAGGAATATATTTGACTTCCTGCTCATAGTATAGCCATTCTTGAATGCAAAGGGTTATGGATAGATGCCACTCCAGAGTAGCAGATGGAAGCAGATCTGGATAGTGGTGTGACATATTCATCAGAGGGAATTTGAGGTCGGGCCTCAGACTGTATGCAAATGTTTGCCTAATTGTGCTCTTTGCAACCACACTAGTTGTAACAAAAAGCAGGAAATATATTTTCTAAACATATCATACTGGAGCATGTGTGTGTCCCTTCAAGTGACAAAAACTTTGGGAAGAGAAGGCTTATGACACAATGCACAACATACAAAATGGCAAATATCAAAGATACTTTGTCAAGGTGTGGTAATGGATTTTGTAGGGCAATAATGTCAATCGATATGAATTACTATAAATCTACATCTAGATTTGACTGATATTGACTCAAATCCTATGGTTGGTACAATCATTACTTGCAGTTTAGGCCAGATAAGAATGAATTGCGCCGCCAAATGGTGTTGTTGTCCTTCCCGGATTTCATCCGTTTTTCCCAACACATTTGTTTTCGCAAACTGTTTGTGTTTCCGTGTGGTGTGTGTGTGTGTGTGTGTGTGTGTGTGTGAGTGTTCTGCCACAAAGCTAGTTAAGTCAGTTCAGGAGGAGAGCGCCATGTTTAATCCCCAGCTTTGATTTATGAGAGTTTGAAGCAGTCCCTGTAAGTGATTCATCTCATGCTGTCCTTCTCCTGAGAAGAGGCGCGGCTCTCCTGACCACTGCACCTCCCCTATAGTTCAGCAGCCTCGCTCACTGTATTTAAATCATTTCCCTCCTCTAGCTTTGTTCCCATTTCATTAAATATCCGAGGCGTTGCGCATCTGAGCCACTCTTGTGTAGGCACTCTTCGCTAGGAGCACCACTACTACAGTATAGCGCTGGCCAAAGTGGCACATTATGCAGATGGAATTCAAACAGGAGAAGAAGTAGGGTTTTTTTTTTTTGTTCTCGCTACGCTGATGCTGTCATGTGCAAATGACGAGGAGTTGCACGGCTTTTTCCTTTTACATGTTTTCATCATCATGTTTTCTTCTTTTTCTTTTTGCTTATTAACCAAATCCTCGCTGACGACCTATCTGGTGGAAAGGCAGGGCTTCCGTTTTAGCACGGCAAGGATGTTACAAATGACATCTCACTTCTGTTGCTAAGTACTTCACACTGTGATTTGTGAAGTTGTTAAATTGCTCAAAGCTGGAGTTTTATCCCTTTGTTAGAGCTGAGGGGCATTCATAAAGCCCATTAAAATGAAAGACTGGAACATTGTTTAAATCCCCTTTCTTATGATCTGTGTGAAGGATTTTTCAACCCCTTACTCTGAAAAAAAAATAGTTAAAAATCTTACTATGTTGCAGTACATGGTGGCACCCACATCCTTCTCCAAGCCCGTTTCAGGGTTGGGGTTAATATATAAGGGAAGACTAAAAGATGAGTAATGCAATAAACCAGGCACAGAGAGTCGTGAGGGAAGAGACGACTGGCTTTTATTTACTGAATTCACAAGGCAATCACTGGCACTCTCCTAAGCAATTACTGTGTGAACGCTATTTACAACACAATGCAGACAGCAGCCAGCGTGGAGGGAATCAGAGCTATCCCTTAAGATCACAAATGGAAAGGCTGTGTTGGCAATTGTCTGCTGTGTCTTGTTTAGAGGACTTGAGTACAGTATAGTCTCCATTATAAGGATTTATAAGGTTGTATATAATCTAAAAACACAACTGAAATGCATGCTAAAGAGAATATTGTTTGTTCCAAGTGTCAGGGTTGATTTTTGTAATTCTGACATATTTACACCACTGCCAGAGAAAGGTCTCATTTAATGTTTTTTTTTTTTAAACGTGTTGTTTATTATTTCTATTATTTTATGTTTTTTTCCTTTTCATTAGTATTTAGCTGCCATTTCTGTGGCTTGGCTGAGTTCTTTGTCTTGAGCTTTCCTTAATCATTAGCCGGCTAGCCTGTCATCTGTGCCAGCCATTGCACGGATCTCTTTGACTAAAACCTTGTAAATTAACACAATTAGCGCAGCATCATCCTGCTAATTAGCCGCGGGTGTCTGCTATGGCTGCCGCGCTAGCAAATGGAAGGGAGGGGGGGTCACGAGGGAGATGGCAAGGAGAGAGGAGCTCATCTGAGGGTTTGGTCATGTGTGTATGTGTGTGTGTTTTCAAAAGGGTGAGCTGTGAGGCTATGCCCTTAACTTCAAGCGCAGTGCTTAAATAAACACTGGAGTAGAAGATGAATCATTCCCATTTATTAGCATGTATGCACTTACACTCTTCTCCTAAGCAACATATACTCTTTACTTTTCAGTGAATGGGTCCTTATTTTTGCAGTTCTTACACCTGCAGTAAAGCTGCAGTCGTTTTTTCTTTCTTTCTTTTTTTTCAGCATGTATGGGGGATTTGTGGACCGGGGGTTGTGTAGATAGTCGAGACAGATCAGATGTGGAAACATAAAGCGTGTGCCAGTGCGGTTTGACCTGTATTATCCGTGTCAGCTTTAAGACGAGGAAGCCAGGCTTAAGGAAAACACTGGTTTAGATACAGTAATGTGCCTGTAGGCTAACAGAGCACCGCACCTTTGTTGTCAGTAGTGATCATGGTCCCCACTGTGTGTGTGTGTCTGTGTGTGTGTATTTCAAAGCAACCATTACATCAGTCTGTTCTTGAGTAAATGTCTCTTTGATAATCCCATGCTGAGTCTAAGATGACAGCATATGTAACTACTTGTGTTTGCAGATGGAGTTTAGGATTAAGCTTGGTAGTGGCTTTTGAGCCCCAGAGGCAATGAGAAAAGAGGAACTGGAGAGGCAGACAGTGAAAGAGAACCAGGGAAGGGGGAAGCAGAGAGAGGAAGAGAGAGAGAGAGAGAGAGAGAGAGAGCGAGAGAGAGAGAGAATAAAGCAAGGACAGAGAGAGAGAAGCAGGGAGCGAGAGAGGAAGAGAGAAGACAAGCGACGCATGTTTTTTTTCTCCCCCCTCCCTCCCTCTCACCCTGTTCTCCAGGAAGCAGGAGGCAGGCACAGGGGCTGTTGTAATTCACGCCGAGCTGTGGGGTTTGTGTGATGAAAGCAACGGAGCGCTGCCAGGGAGATTGCTTTGCTGCACTCCTCCAAGCAGATTTGAAACTGTCTAGGACTGCCTTTAGATGAGAGTTGGATTATAGAGTGACCTGCGATGTCTGTGTCAGTCCGCTCCTGAGCTGGGTGC
Source organism: Alosa alosa (assembly GCF_017589495.1). Classification (NCBI taxonomy): domain Eukaryota; kingdom Metazoa; phylum Chordata; class Actinopteri; order Clupeiformes; family Clupeidae; genus Alosa; species Alosa alosa. The sequence continues at coordinate 16,875,234 of NC_063191.1, forward strand.
ATTATACTGTGCTAACCAGGTGCCGGGGCGCAAATCCATGCTGCTCCTATGATGCCGACTGTCAGCAGCACCTATGATATGTCGCTTGGTATGGAGGGGGAAGGCGTTAGCATGAAAGAGGCTGTATTTTGTGGCTTTCAGTAAAGTTTCTTTCTCGTTTTAAGGTCCAGTCTTATGTTGCCAGTGTTGGTTCTGCCTTTCTGGTAGATTTTCTACCTCTGATACTGTGCTGATTTTAAACGTATGTCTTCATAATTTAATGCATTATCTCTTTGTCTGTCTGTTTTGTCTATGTGTGTTTGTTGTGTGGTGTTTTGTTGTTGTGCTTGTCCAGGCTTAAAGATGCAGTGGACCCCAGAGCATGCCCAGTGGGCGGAACAGCACTTTGACATCTCCTCCACCACCCGCTCCCCAGCACACAAGGCTGAGGCCTACCGGGGCCACCTGCAGAGGACGTACCAGTACGCCTGGGCCAACGATGACATCTCCGCCCTGACCGCCTCCAACCTCTTGAAGAAGTATGCTGAGAAGTACTCGGGCATCCTGGAGGGCCCCAACGAGAGAGGCCTGCTGTGCTCCTACAGCGACGGCCCGGCGCCTGTTGGCCTCCTGAACGGTCGCAAGGCGGAGAACGACTGGCAGGACGGTATCTACCCCATGAGCTGTGCGGCCGACGTCATTGCGGCGAGCAAAGCCGGTGCCACAGTGGAGGTGGCGGCCAGCGTGGGCAGCTCGGTGGGCTCTGGGACGGCCAGCAGCCTGGCGGAGCCCAGCTACTCCAGCAGTAACTGCGGCGGAGGCGGCCACACGCCAGCCGGTCTGCACGCCGCCACAGGGCCGGCACAGGACTTCACCAGCGGCTACAACGGCTCCTACCTGCACTCCAGCTACAGCGGGCAGAGCACGCCTGGCCTGCCCTCGCCACACCCGTCACCCCTGCACAGCGCTGGGCTCTTACAGCCCCCGCCACCCCCACCGCCTCCTCCCCCGCCCACACTAGTGCCCAGCTACAACGCGGGCTCCCCGAACCTGTCCAGCTACAGCTACCCCGCAGCAGGGTACCCCCCACAGACTCCGGTGGCGGGTTATAGTCCAGGGGGAGGGCCTCCACCTCCCCCATCCGCGTACTTGCCGTCGGGCATTGCGGCCCCCACTCCCTTACCGCCATCCACTTTACCCGGCTACACCTACCAGTCGCACAGCCATGCACCGATCGCCCCCACCCCTCTCAATGGCAGCTCGGCCAACTCGCTGAAGAGGAAAGCATTCTACATGACGGGCCAGGGCGACATGGACTCGGCTTATGGAAATTTCAGCTACAGCCAGCAGCAGCAGCAGCAGCAGCAGCGCTCTACCCAGAGCCCCATGTACCGAATGCCTGACAGCAGCATCGCTGACTCAAGCAGAGGGAACGGATTTGACAGAAACGCTGAGGCGTCATCTTTGGCGTTTAAGCCCACCAAGCAGTCGATGTCCTCGGATCAGCAGAGGAAGTTCAGCGGGCAGTCGGCCGGCTCGCGTGCACTCACCCCCCCGTCGTCCTACGGCTCGGGCAAATCGTTCGGCAAGTTCAGCGAGGAGCACAGGCAGCACCTCGGCCACTCGGGCGGCGGCGGTAACGGCGCTTCGTCCGCACACCCGGCCGAGGAGCAGCTGAAGAACAGCGACGCCAGCCTGGTCGAGCTGGTCACCACTGAAGTCCTCCAGCAGGGCATGCCACCTGTCGACTGGAGCGACATTGCTGGCCTGGACCTGGCTAAGGCCACCCTTAAAGATGAGGTGCTGTGGCCCCTGTTGCGGCCGGACATGTTCAGCGGCCTGGGCGCCCTGCCTCGCACCGTCCTGCTCTTCGGGCCGCAGGGGAGCGGCCGGACGCTGCTGGCCCGCTGCATGGCCAGCCAGATGGGCGCCGCCTTCCTGCAGCTCAGCGGCCAGGCCCTGGCCACCAAGTGGGTGTCGGAGGGCGACAAGATCGTGCAGGCCTCCTTCCTGGTGGCACAGTGCCGGCAGCCGGCCGTGGTGTTCGTAAGCGAAGTGGAGCTTCTCTTGTCGGGCCAGCTTGCCGAGGAGAGCCCTGTGCAGCGCGTGCGGAGTGAGCTCCTCCTGCAGCTGGATGGCCTGCTGTCGGCGGCGGCCGACGAGCAGGTGCTGGTGGTCTGCTCCAGCAGCAAGCCGGAGGAGATCGATGAACTGCTGCGGAGGTATTTCATGAAGCGGCTGCTGGTGCCGCTGCCGGACGCTGGCGCCCGCCACCAGATCATCAGCCAGCTGCTGGCCCAGCACAACTACTGCCTCAGCGACAAGGAGGTGGCCCTGCTCGTCCAGCGGACCGAGAGCTTCTCCGGGCTGGATGTGGCGCGCCTGTGCCAGGAGGCCGTCATCGGCCCGCTGCACGGCATGGCTGGCTCGGACTTCTTGCCGGGTCAGGTGAGGCCTGTCTCGTACCAGGACTTTGAGAACGTCTTTTGCAAAATTCAACCCAGCATATCACAAAAAGAACTTGACACATACACTGAATGGAATAAAATGTTTGGCTGTTGTCAATGAAAAAAATAGATCAAAAAGTGAAAAAAAAAAAACATGTTGAAAAGAAGGTAAGCCTTTTAAAAGACGGATGCGTTTCAGAATTATTTTGTGGTAAACGTTCAGTTTTGAAGGGGGGACACAAATACATACTAGTAACCCAAACCACAAAGACATTAAAAAGACACTTGAAAAAAGACTTGAAAAGACGCAGAGCCGCGCTTTAGTCATTGTCTGGCAATCTGCACAAAACACAGCAGAGAAATACTGTTTGATGCTCCAAACTGCTGAAGCCAAGCCTCACCTGCCCATGGTGCACTGTAAGTAAGTTGACTTAAAGGGGAAGGAAATCTTTATTTGCTCTTTTTGTGTGTATATATCATTCTGCTGTTTTTTTTATTCTGTTGCTATCAAGTGCCTGAAGTGGTGCTTTATCATTTTGTATTTCCTTTTTTTTGCCTCACAATCAACATTGGTGGCACGTGCTAATATAGAAAGCTTTAAGATGAGACTAAAACAACAACACAGCTCTGCTTTGTCCTTTTTGTTTTCATACGAAAACAACAACAACAACAACAACAGTATTCCTCAATCATGTCCGTCTCGCAGTGTATGTGGACAGGAGAAAAAAAAAAGTCCATGCGGCATTTGTAATCGGGACCCTAACTTATAAGACTGCGTTTATTTTAATGTCATTGAAATGAAAAAGAAATCTCAGGAAAGTGATTGTGATTTGTACAGTACCTCAAAAAAGATTGTGTCGAAGCACTACATACTGCTGACAACATTAGGCTTGGTTTCTGATTTGCATTATCTAAAATGGAACAAATGTAGGCGTTACCTCAGTAGAATAGTAAAGGCAAGGATATGACTATGAATGTACCAGAGATATTCTGGAATGTTGAGAGGAAATTTGGAGGAGTAAATTCTTTCCATCTTTTGGTATTGTATTATTTTTCATCATTTTAATCTTTTCTTAATTCTATCCTTCCTTGAAATCTTTCCTCATCATTTCTTTTGTTTGTTTGTTTTTTTCCCTGTGAGTGTAAAGTATTCCATTGAGACTCTTGTTTTGTATTTACTTGTGGCAGCTGATGGGGGTCTGATCGTGGTGTCTGAACAGAGCAACAGACATGAGCACACCCCCCTTTCCCTGCTCTCCTCCCACAGACAGTGAATGGAGTCCATGTTGACAAGACTGGCACAGACTAGAGTAGTGATGAAAAGGTTAGCTATCTAAGCTTAGCCACACCAGAAAGAATGCAGTATCCCATCATATAGATATCTTTTCCCACCAATTAATATATGCAGTTGTAGTTTTATCCCTGCTGCAGAAAGGATAGATTGACCACTTTGAGTTAACCAAAAGGGTTTTATTTGCTCTTGGGGTTTCTTGGGCTTTCTTTCTTTCTCTTGTTTTGTCTGTCTATTCCTTTTGGGGGAGAATTCAAAATGCAGTTCTATGACTTTGCTCTGCTGCTGTCTGTGGATTGTCTGTGATGATATCTGTGCACCCTGCATTCAGTTCTACCTCAGTTTCTCAGTTTAGAGCCGTTTTCACTAAAAAGCAGCACATACAAGAGAGATGGATAGATCACTGAACCTCTCTGACTTGTTTGCTTGCAAACTGTCCCAATACAACAAGCTGCCATTTTTATCAAGGCAAAACATACAACCCTCCACTTTATTCAATCCTCCCTACTCATAGTCCATACCTGCTGTGTCCCTATGAATGTGTGTGCAACTACAGTACAGGATATAGTCCATATACCCTGCTATATGCGTATGAAAGTGTGTGCATGTACACTATTTCTGATAGGTTCTCCTTTTAGTATAGACACTGCATTCATCTTCCACAAAGATTTCCTTAATTTTTTATCATTTTGTTACCCCCAGATACATGTTAGCTGTAACATGTCTGGACTGGAGCAAGAAAGGTGAACAGAGAGACAGTGGGCTCTATTTTAATTGGGCATGATGCAGGGCGCAACCATTACATTTTATTGCAAGCCAAATGGGAGTAGTCAAATAAAATGTCAGATTTCTTTCATGTGCACCATACTGCAAAAGAGTTGGGGAGGTGCAATATTAACAGTGCAGTGATCAACTCTTCCAATTGTCCATTTCAAATGATAAATACAAAGATTTCAGCCACACCTGAGCACAGACTGGCAGATGGGACAGTTCCTGTCTGAGCACAGTAACAACACTTCGAGTGCACCCTGTTGTGGCTGAGGAAGACTGCTGTATTTAGCATGGCCAGAATAGCTAAGTGAGTTAATTATAAGATTCTTATTAGTCTTTAAAATTGAAGATGTGCTTTATAAGTGTAGCTAAAAATAAAACCAAACCAACCATTGCTATTGAGATTTCATAAGCAAATTAAATTAAATGAATGTGCTATATTGATTATACATATTTACCCATCAAAAGCCTCAACCAAGTATTTCAACAGGTGTGTCATTCTGTGTACGATATTTTGTAAGGAAATTGCATTTTGTTGCAGTACCACTCCCACAATTTGCACAAACACTACCTTGCGTGTTGCGTGCCTTGCATCAGTCTGCGCGCTCATAAAAATAGTGCCTAATGTCCAAACTGCATGATGATATCGATACTTGTGTTTGAATGTATTTTCTCATTTTCATTTCCTTATATATTTGTCAGTTCCTTTTCATCCCTGCCTCTCCTTTCCTTCTTGTTCTTCTTTGGTTTCTTGTTCATTTCTTGAGGCATTTAGAAAGAAAACCAGAACAGCATTTTGTGAAGCACTAGTATGGTAGCGGAGGGACATCGATGAGATAGAATTAAACTAACGGCACGCTGAGGGACCTAACTTTGATTGGTATTAAACGTATCCATGTCTGTAATCAAACCAATCATTCATTCTGTTCAGTATACTTCACTGCTGTCTGATGAAATCACATCTTGGTGATCTTTGCAATTCCCCGTCATGTTTTCAGCTTATCTGACTCATAATCTGTGTGAATAGATGTATTTACAAATGTCCACTTTGCCATAATGCTTTGAAATCCCTCTTTATGTAGATCATTATGGGCTTGATTGAGCCTTATGCTTCAGAGATGAGAAGTGTTTGGTTACTGTAGCTCCTCATTAGCACAGAACTGCTACAATTGCCCTCTACACAAAATCACTACACAAAAGTTAATGTGCAATTCATCAAATGCACTTTTAAACCTAGGTATAATCACACATTTGTTCCCCCAAAAACCCTACAAAGCCAAAGCAAATTCAGCTTTTTATGATTTCGAATGTAATTATGATAACAGTTCCTAACATTATTTATTTTTTTGTTCTATCTGAAATAAACAAAACAATACATTTGTTATCTACTGTGTATGCATTGTTGCTAACACCCTATTTTCTGGACTTATTGATTGCAAAGGGGAGCTGACACATTCTGCTATTGTCACCACAGAAGACCAAATGACTGCAGATTTCCTAAAATCGAACAGAAATAATTATACAAACTTGTCAATCCTTCACAACAAACCACAGGCATAAATAGACCCCATGAGTACTACCCATCCACAATGGATGGTTGTGACAGAACATGCGCACATGAGCTGTTTCTTGTAAGCGATAAGTCTGATGTACCGTAGGTGCTCTTTCCCTCTTTAATGCTGTGATCAGGCAATGCACCTCAATGGGTGGAAAAAACACACTTTCACTTTAAGTTGAGATCCCTGAAATATTTCAAAAGTCAAACAAGAGAGCGAGCGAGAGAGAGAGAGAGAGAGAGAGGGAGAAAACAAAATGAACACAGGATGAATGCGGTCGTACAGGAGTGCACACCACAACCTTGTAAAGTACAAAAAATGGTTTGAAGCACATCCACTTATACAACCAAATTTCATTAATTTCTGTTTTATACCACCAACTGTCTTTGCTTATTCCATTCAGCACTGTTGTAGACGTGGCTTTCATTTTTCTGTAGCTGTCTTATCAATTTTTATATTCAAACATCGTTCCCTTATAACCATTTCTACCTCATTGCTACATATTGTACATGTAGTACTTATGTTCTGTCTTTTTGAATGTCATGTATTTGTTAAAAAATTGGAAAAAGATTTAAAAAAAATAGAAAACAACAAAGATGGAAAAAAAAAAAAAAAAAAAAAAAAAAAGCTTGTCCTTGAACTTGAGCAGTCTACCTCAGAAAGACTGTCCGTACACTGAACAGAGTCAGCTCTGGAAATGATAAGACACATTAGTGAGTGTGTGCCTCGGAAGATAATGCACACTCACTTAAGACACTGATTAAATTCACAATGCCACATCTCTTGAAGAATATTGTGGGCTGTATAGGTCTTCTCCAAGGTCTCTAATGCAAATTCATGGTTAAAAAAAGTATTAAAAATATATATTTATCGCTTTACTCCTTTGTGAATTGTAGTGTGCATGTGAATGTGTATGTGTGTGCACTTATAAAGAGGTGTGTAAGTGTGCAGTTTTATATTTGAATTTATATCGGACATGGAAGTGCATTTCATCTACTGTGCTTGTACATGAAATGCACTTGCACATATGTGTACGTACTGTACATTTGCTATTGATATGATGTGTTTTTTTAAATGCACCACATACATATTTATGTGTGTATGTACAATATTGCCATAACGACGGTCAACATAAATGTATTTTCATGTATTCTTAGGGGACAATGAACAATAAAAGACCATTATTTTTTTTCTTTGAAACAATGTGCTTTATTCTGTTTTCTGTGATATGTGGACCCTTCTTGAAATGTTGAGATGTTCACATATGCTTCAGTTGCATTTCGTGTTTATTTCTAAATAAATGCAATTCCATGTGCAGTTTTGAAGGAGATGTGTACTTGAGTAAGACCTATACAATGCACAATACGCACAGTGTTTTCCCTTATTGTGTGTTTTTCCTATTCTAAGCATTATCCAAAATCACATTTCTGTAACCTTTACAGTAATCTGTCTTTGCCAATCCAAAACGTGATGTTGCTGTATTCACTGAATTAAACTTTATTGAAAAAAATGTTTTGATGACACCAAATGAAGTGTTGTATGAAGCTGGATATGCCTGGACATTATTTGCATCTATTACAACTCTCCATTTAAGGTGAATGCGAATGCATTTAAACACGGAGCACATGAAGTATTTCACAAATTTGGAAGGCACAGTAGCAAAAGGCTTGTAGAGCACCTATAAGCTGAAATGCTAAATGATCCATACTGTACACCAGAAACCTGAGTGACATTACATGCAATCTGTAAATAAATGACATTTCAAAGCACTATGTGTTTGGGCTGTGGTTGAGCTGAGCAGATGTCAGATGAAGAGTCCCACCTTAAACAGCCAGAGTTGACTGAGCAGTAGAAAACCAACCACATCTTCCTAGAAGTTGCTCTGAACCACTATCCACCTAATCAGCTCAGAATTGCAAAATCTGTGTTGTAAATAATGTCACACTAATTGACAAGAACAGAGAGATCTAACTATTTAAGGGTAGAGTTTTCTTTCTATACAAACACACACTGTTCTGTGTTCTGGTGATCATGAAATCACACTACATATTTGACAAATTAGACAAAAACTGCTAGATGTGTGCCTTAAAATAAATCTGTAAGGACTGATCAGGGCGCTCAACATGCCACCCCACGAGTTACCCCATGATTACCCCCACACTGAACAAAAAGCAAAGAAATACGAAGCCACTCCCCTCTCCTTAGACAATAAAATCTTTCACATGCTTTTCATTATTCAATTCTTTATTTGTGTGGTTTGGCCATTTCTGCCTACATTTTCTTTGTTATGGTATAATTATGTAGTTGATGGTTTGTGCGTAGGATGCTGCTGTTCTGTTAACATGGGGATTGAGGTACATTTATGGCCTGTGCCGTTTCATTATTTTCACAACTGTGCACATTAAAAGAATCTTTGCTTAATGGATGCAGTCCAACAGATTTCCCCTCTGTGCTCTGGGAACAAGGCTGGGCCCGACTGCCAAGACGAAAGGTTAACAAAAGCAGAGAACAAAAAACAACGAAACGGGAAGAAACAAGCTATTTTTTATGAAGTATCTTCTCCAGTGTTAATGTTTCTCATTCATGTCGTATTTATATGGACAGAGAAAACGACCTTACCTCAAATGGATTATAATGAGACCACATTTCTAGTGTATTACATTGCGCTTGTGAATCAATGGAGTATCAACCTTGCATTAAATTTGACGTCTTATCAATTTAAAGCTTAAGTGTGCCATTGTGAATAGTAGATGTTATAGTTTGATCCATTTAACTATTTCACTACAGAACTCAAAATTGTGCTAATGTTGCAGTGTGGTATCACAGCCTGTACATGTTTTATATTATTTCTGACAACATGAATGGTCTGCTTCAGTGTTCATTAAAATGCAATTAATTAACAATCTGCTGTTGAGAGTTTGGTGTCTGGTCCCCTTCTCTTCAACAAAGGTTACAGTCCCTGTGCCAGTACAGAGTAAATTGCTGACTCATGAATCAATTGATTTCCAGTTTCTAATCAAGAGGATTTAAGAAGATCCAAGAGGATAAGTTTTTTTTAACCCTTCATAGTCATATTGACCCCAAGTGACTGAACAAAAATATTTATTGTGTACTAATAGTGTATACTAAATTTTGAAAAACATTTATGCCTAAGACAGTAGGATTGTAAGTATGCTCTGTAGATGAAATGATCAATTTCTGCTGCCAATACTCAAAACGTACTTTACAGTATTGTTACTGAATAATAGTAAACATATGTGATATATTTTTAATGTGATACATATTTTAAAATTCTGTCATTTCATAGGTACATCAAGTACAGATATCAATGCATACATTATAGCCTACTGACATATAGTGTTGGATGAAGAGAACCAACAAAACCATCACTGATATAAAAAAACCTCGACTTGAGAGTATTCTAGAAAAGTCTTAACTTTTGAGTTAGGTGTATGCATAGCTGTCAATAAGCATGTTGTGTTCTTTTGTGGTTGAGTGCATGATTGTTATGTTCTGACAAGTCAACACAAAATGGCACATCATGATAAGCAAGTATACTCATTTTAACAATTAAGTATGAAGTCATTCTATTACACAAAAGCTTGGCCAAAATGACTACCTAGGCTACTCATTATAGAACCCCTAGGATGATAACAGTATGAGAAATCGTTTTACACACATTACCAGGTGTACCTCACTTTTTAAATTTTCTTTATACTGCCGATTTCACATGAAAGATTTGGTGAATGCGTTTAAATCATCTAGTCTTCAGCACATTTCATAGATATATACGTCATATGTTTTTTATTTCCATGTTGGGAGTGCTCTTGGCCATGGATGCTCAGAGGGACAGCAACTGACTCCCTCTCCGAGTGAGAGCCAATGCCAGTCTGGTATCAGCAGAGCCCTCAAGCCCAGCACAGTCGCATCCGACTGGTGCGTCTGGCGCAAGCTGTCTGAGGTCTGAGAGGGGGATGAGAGGCAGTGGCAGCTTGCCTCAGAGGGGTGCTGTTTAGCTCTCGGGCTGGCATTTCATTTTTCTGTTTTTTCTGCCTCTTTATTATTGAAACTAACACGATTGCTTACCATTATGTTAAGTGTGTGCCCTGAAGGCTTTTTATGGGAATAGTAGGTGTTTGATTTGGCAGGAGGCGGCAGATACACAGTGCATGCATTGTTACTTTTCCCACATACCAATGTTCTCATGTCAGCCACTGTCATGGAGTTGTGCTGCAGAGTATCTCTAACATTGCTATTTGACCATATTTTGACTAAATTAAGCAACAAAAAAAAAAACATTATAGATGAAAACACTGACATTGTTGGGATAGTACTGGAATGAATAAATAAACAAGGAAATAAATTAATTAATAAATCACAATCAGTGTTGATAAGGTGGAGGGGGTTCTAAATATGTGTCAAACAAATTACATTACTTATAGTCTATTTTGTAAATATCAAAGATCCACTTGTTCTGATGGTGTGTGCTTAATTTGCATTCTGATGAAACTGAAGTGTGTGTGTGTATGTGTGTGTGTGTGTGTGTGTGTGTGTGTGTGTGTGTGTGTAAGCACGCTCCTGTGTGTGAACTCGGGGGTTATCTGCGACGGTGCAGCGGTGGACAGCCGAATCCGTCAGCTCGAGAGGATGAGCCACGGACCTCTCTCAAATCACTTCCTTCATAACAATTAAAATATGCAAAGTGATAATTTTCCTTAAGTATCCTTAAATGTGCAATCTATTTAAATGTGAGGGAAATTGCCTAAAGCTTGGGGCATGGAAAAAAAAGAATAAATTATGCAAATAACAGAAAGGACTCTTGAAAGCCTAATTTTTCTGTAATAAGCATACTGTTTCATTTAATTTTTGCCTCTTATTAAAAGTGACAGTTCTTTTGCACTGTCTGACGGCTATTTCTGACACAAGCTGGCGGAAATGACTGCAGACTAAATGCTAAAGCATTTTGGTAGCTTTTAGATGATGGTTACATTCACAAAGTAATTATGCGCAGAAATAAGGTTTAATTACACAGTAATCGCCTCTGATGGACACTGGGAAGTGTGAGCAGTGCCAGACTGCAATCCATCAATGACAAACCTCTGGCCACTTTTAATTCTTCCTCATTTGCATCATAACCTCCGCACCAAGTTGCACAAATGCTGTTAAATGTTAATAGGACCTGTCTCTCCACTCAAAATGAATGCTTAAGCCATTTCATCTCTCTCCTTCTCTCTCTCTCTCTCACACACACACACACACACTTTCTCTTTTTCACTTGCTCAGGCTGTCATGCACACAAGCATAAACCCACCCACACAGACATACATACACACTGTTTTCATGTATTCTAAAATGGCCCTGGCATCTCTTCTGAATTCAGTCGATAACAAAAGAGAATTCCTACTAGCTCTCTTTCTCACAAGCCATGTGGAAAGGTTTATGTGTATACAGTATGTTCCTTTGAGTGTTGTGATGGGGAGAAGTCTCTTTGGTTTGGTTGACCACTTCTCTGGACCACAGACTTTTATATTATCTGTCCTAGTTGAATAAATGTATTTCTTCTACATTATTTACTTTAACAGTTAGAAGTTCTAAAAAGCATTGCTTAAAACACATATTATTGTACTTACATTCAGCTTCATGCTTCTATAGTTTCACATTCCTGTTGCACTTCAGTTCACATCTGAAAGACAAACACAATCCAATCCATGAGAAAAATATCACCATTATCTTCCTGACATAAGCTTCATTTTAATGATATATTCACTAAAAGCTTTTACGAACCGTCTGAATGATGATTCAGAAGGCCATGACTACTATCTTTCATACCAAGATAAAATTACACAGATCAACTTTTCCACACACCACCAGAGCTACCACAGTCCAAGGCCTATCTCACAAAATGGCCTCAAAAAGGCCTTCTCCACTGCTACCCACATAAGATTAAGATGAGGCAGGAGTGGGCATCAACTCAAGCTTCACCAACTACAGATCAAATCAGCCTGTTATGAGTGCTTCACAATGCTGTCTGCAATCTTCTAAATATCGGTCCCCTTTAGTCAACCTGTATGTTGCAAAAAGTTCCATTGCAAAAAGATACATATAAATGTTAATCACTAAGGGGGGAATTCTCTAGCCTGGTCCTTACCGCCTGTGACTACGTTTCTCTTCGTCATGCAGTCTGGAACAAAGTAATAATAATCTGTCTCCGTAATGGGCGGATGCTTATTTCAAAGTTCCCTTAACCAATCAGCAACGGTTGGTAATGGCGTATGCTGTGCGCCGGAGTTCGGGCTCTTACGCTTACCACTTCCGCTTCAGGCTCTGTTTCCCACTTCTGCTCTCAGTAGTAAACAGACCGCTGGCTAGTATGTAGGCTACCTGACCGCCAGGGCAGTCTCTTTGTAGTGGATATATCCCTAACTTGCGCCAATCACAGACCGAGAGTTGTATACCAAAAGCGTCTTGTCACATGCCAGTTTTCCTCTTATCTCTTCTTGCCGCTTATCAGACGATTGTTGTTCTACGCAGCCCGGTGACTTCGTCTGAGCTACGGAGCTTACTTCGTCCTACACGGGCTGTTCAGACTTCACTCTCGGATAAGTTTGATTGTACTGACGACCTACGTGTTATTTTACCTGGAGCTTGCTCAGTTAAACTAACAGTTGTTCGGCATAAAACAACGCAGCCTCACCTTGTAGGCTAGCTAGTAGCTAACATTCCATTCCTTAAGTAGGCCTATGCCGCATTGATTTTGTAAAGGTAATTTGAGAGTAGGGGCGAGAATAACGAGCAGCAAACGTTTATTTGAAAACATGAAAAGTAGTGATGCATGTAGTACACTTGTGCGTTTAGGTTTAGTTATCACCATCTGATAAATCAAACTTTTCCCAAAGCCAGTTGGAAGGAGAGCTACAACGACTTTCCATGTCTGGAATAGACTTTCCAAAATTCCATGATATTCCACAAATTCCATGACCCGTAGGAATCCTGGATCACTGTCCTTTCCACCAATTGTTTTATGAGCAACTAGCTACCTCTAGCCTACCTCTATGCCTTGAACCTCTACCTGAGGTTCAAGGCATACCCCATTTGTAAGTTATGACCATAAAACACAATTTATACAATTTAGAATATAAAATGAGACTTCACTGTCCAGGACCAGTTAGATACGAGAGGTGTGTAATGTCTTGAGTCTTAAGAAACCATCAAGACCACTTATTGGCAATTGTGATCTAAACTTGTTTTCGTAGTTAGGTAGGATTACTTGATTCAAATGAGAGATCTTACTCTAGAAACTACAGGCAATTGTCACTGGACTTGCACAAACATATCAGCCAAATAAAGCTTACAGGTCTGAAAACTTCTGTGCCAATACCACAGTGATTTCCTATGAGTTTCACTGAATTGATAAGTCATAAATTACCCTTTATGTACCAGGGAATAGCTTACCGACATGAGAAACTGAACATTTAATGTAGACTTTAGGAATTCCTAGATACCAATCAATACCATACCACTGGTGTGAAACCTTCCTTAGTGATCACACAGCCTGCTAAAGGCTGTTTCCTAAGTGCAAGCGAGACAGCGAAAAAGAGATTGGGGGGGGGGGGTTCAGAGAGAACTCTCAGTGACTCTGGCCCCAAGCCAACCTGCCACTGCCCACCTCCAATTAGCACTCAGCTGTGCCGCATAAAGTTAAGAAAGCACAACTCACACCCCCCGCTTTCCATCTGTCTATCAGAGAGGTGGGTAACTGTCGAGGTGAGGGTCAGAAGGTCGGCCCAAATGGGCCTCAGAGAAACCGTGGATGGGGAATGAAAATGGGAGGCTCATTGTATCTATCACCTGCACTTTATGTTAGACTGGATTGAACCACTTCTGAGCTTCCAAAAAAGTTTTATTTATTTAATTGTTTGTTTATTTATTTATTTAACACTTTTGTTTTGTTTTCTCAGTCTCTATTGTAGGTATGTCCATACCTCCTCTTCTCTTAGTGTAACCGATAACAAGCAGCTGGTTATGTCAGACCGGCCCACAAGCACACAAATGTTCTGGGGGTCAGCTCCCACCACCCCCAGTTTCCTGTGTTTATGACCAATTCTGAGCTTGCCTGGCAAAGATTCGGCCTTGAGAATACACACCCCCACCACACACACACACACACACATACCACCACGGACGCTGCAATCCCCTCCCTCCCCCTGCAATGGAATGTTCCAGACCATCATCCCTCATTGGCTGTACATTTCCACAAAGTGGGCAAAGTGTCATGTAGTTACCCTTTACTGTGGTGAAATCTGGTGGTGAGGACCGATTTAATGATGTGGTGATCAGAGATGATACCTGTACCTCTGGTTCCAGGGAATAAATACCCTCATTAATGTCAAGAAATGAAAGAATATCTCATTATTTAAAAGTTTTGTCTTAATAGTTCTTTCTTTTCCTTTTATCTGAATGATGATACAATGTTCTTGTTCTAATTGTGAGGCAATTATCTTTCCCCTCATTCTTTTTGGGAGAATATTCCTGTAACATTTTTAATTACAGAACTGATTGAAGATATTCCACTAGAGCTGAACAAAAATCTAACATTTAGATTTCCAATTAACCCTAATTACTATTTAGGAATAACTAATTGACTGAGTTGCTACATGCACCATTATTCATTTCAGATGCAAAACTGGTGGAATGGAAAAATGAAGTGCCTTTGTGGTTGTTGTTTGATTGTGTGTGTGTGTGTTACATAACTGTTTCCTCTCTCTCTCGCTTGTTTGAAATGCCAGGACATTATCCAACTCTTGGTCTTAAGGATCCCTCTTTGTCAGTCTTAACCCTTGACTGCTAACAAGTAAGGCTAATGGGGAGCATGGACAGAGCACTGAGTCCAAGAGCCTCATGGCCAGCGCTGAGGACAATCATTTGAAACACATAGCATCAGTCTCCCAATCTGAACCCCACCTGCCTCTCCAATCCTCCTCTATGGCATCATTATCGATGCACTATCTGCCAGCGCTTTTGACAGGGCCATGTTATTTCTACCAGAAAGACTCAGTAGACAGAATAGAATCAGTTAACGATTTAATTAGTAAAGGAACGGCTTGAATGCAAGCATGATAGAGTCCTGAATAGGTAACAGTCTTTGGCGTAGGCCCGTCTCGGATCCGTCCAGCGATGAGCGGATCTCGTCTCCTGCCGATGGATGAAGGCAGGGGGGGGAGCCTACCCCCACGACGAGGCAGACGGGGACCAACTGGTGGCGGTGGCTGAAGGAAGATGTGGTAGGCAGACCGTGCCCGATGGGCGTGGACTGCTGGCAGAGGTGGCTGGAGGGGAGGTGGAGGGGCGTCAAAGTCAGCGTACTGAGAAGCAGAAGCAGTGTTAGGTGGTACATATTTAAAGAGCCCACTGAATTCCTATAGGCTAGCTGATTGAATGAGTGAATGATCAGATTGCAGGGCTTTCAAAAAAAGTAGGCAAAGCTAAGATTGGCTCCGTGTAAGCATGGGAGGAGTAAGCTACACTACGAGTCTTCCTAGTAGAACTTTCGCTGAAGCTATCATTTCTACCAGAAAGACTCAGTAGACAGAATAGAATCAGTTAACGATTTAATTAGTAAAGGAACGGCTTGGATGCAAGCATGATAGAGTCCTGAATAGGTAACAGTCTTTGGCGTAGGCCCCGTCTCGGATCCGTCCAGCGATGAGCGGATCTCGTCTCCTGCCGATGGATGAAGGCAGGGGCGGGGAGCCTACCCCCAAAAGGATGAGTGATGCCCGCCAGGGCGGTGACTCAGTAATCTGGTTCTGAGAGGAGCAGAGACATTAGTATACATACAAGATGAATTAAACAGCATGACTGGGCCAGGGTGAAGACGTTGTGCCAGGACGCCGACAGAATTTTAAAGTAGCTAGGTGTTAACCATAAACCTAGGGTTGTAGTGGGGCCCGCAGCATGCTTTCGCTTTAGTGGGATTTAGAAGCTTGACGAGCTGGGCAACCAGCGTCTAGGGCAACCTAGACCAATGCGGCGGCCGGGCAACCGGCGTCCAGGGCAACCTGGACCATAAGCACTTCACGATCTGGGCGCCCAGTGACTAGCAAGCTAGTACATCGTGACGAGCCAGGCCACCGGCATCCAGAGCAACCTGGACTTTAGTGCTTATGCGAGCTGGGCAACCAGCGTCTAGGGCAACCTAGACCACGAGACGTGCCGGGCTACCGGCGTCCAAGGCAACCTGGACCATTAGCTGGGCAACCAGCGTCTAGGGCAACCTAGACCAACGTGACGGCCGGGCGACCGGCATCCAGGGCAACCTGGACCGAACTGGGCAACCAGCGTCTAGGGCAACCTAGACGAGCGTCACGAGCCGGGCAACCGGCGTACGACGCGACCTGAACCATGAGCTGGGCAACCAGCGTCTAGGGCAACCTAGACAGACATGACGGCCGGGCAACCGGCATCCAGGGCCACCTGGACCAAACTGGGCAACCAGCGTCTAGGGCAACCTAGACGAGCGTCATGAGCCGGGCAACCGGCGTCCAAGGCAACCTGGACAGTGAGCTGGGCAACCAGCGTCTAGGGCAACCTAGACCAACGTGACGGCCGGGCGACCGGCATCCAGGGCAACCTGGACCGAACTGGGCAACCAGCGTCTAGGGCAACCTAGGCGGCGTCATGAGCGGGCAACCCGGCGTACGGTGCGACCTGAACCATGAGCTGGTCAACCAGCGTATAGGGCAACCTAGACCGATGTGATGGCCGGGCGACCGGCATCCAGGGCAACCTGGACCAAACTGGGCAACCAGTGTCTAGGGCAACCTAGACGTGCATCACGAGCCGGGCGACCGGCGAGAAGTGACCTGAACCATAAGCGTCGAACGAGCTGGGCAATCAGTGAAAGGGCAACATGCCCATGGCTGAGACTAAATCACCACAAGCTACCGGCATGCTGGGGCCCAATATGTTTCAGCAATTAGTGCAAGGCGAATGCCAGAATTTAACCACCGCCACCAGGATTTGTGAAGGTAAAATGAGGTACCTGAGTTAACATGGGAGAGCAACTTCTGAGCATCGAAAATGTCAAGAGGAGTTAGTTTGATGCATCCTGATGGATGACGTGGATAGCCCTTTTTGGCCGGCAGTCTTGGCTGCGCCGATGCGGAATGAGTGAGAAGTGAACCTCTTTGAAGAGAGGTTACATTTAAGCAGCACGTTAGCTAGATGGCTGCTGAAAATCGGGTAAAGTGTGAGCCGTAGTTTAAGGTAGTGAACGGGGACCAGGGAAGCAAAACATGGTTAGGGTTAAAAGGTTAAACATGATGTACTCAGGATCAATGCAGGGGAATAGAGCTTGTGGTTGCAGATGCTTGGGACCGGAGCAATGAGTTAGTTGATATGGGTGCTTGAGTATATTCGCATCGAAGTCATGTGGTTTAATATTTAGGATAGATAAGCATTATGACTAGTTTTGTAGAAGACTAGTGCTTGTGAAGCCAGATGTGTGTTCTGGTTCGATAGCTCACCTGCAGCGGCTAGAGTGAGATGAATGCATTGAGCTGCAGACCCAAGGCCAAGATGGATGCGTGTGAGCTACACCTTAGCACCTGCTCTTGGAAAGCCCCCCAAAATAAGATGAGCAGCATCAGTAATGCGAGGGAAGCATGACCTTGCGACGTAGACAAAGGACTTCAGGACAATTCATGCCTGTATGTGACAGGAGGAAGAAACATATGTTACTGAAATATGACGAGACAACGAACAGATGAGTGCTGGGGTACCACCATGGTGCTTATGCATCTCAGAGTGCAGAGGAGCTCTGAGAATGACTTAACGCGAGCTTGCTATACCAGCTGCACCACTGTGGCAGGATAGTACAGTTTAGAACTGGCTGCTGGAGAGACAATGAGTAAAGGTAGCAATGAGGAGAGAATAAGCAATACATATCGCCCAACTGGATGCAGAAATTATATTAGTCATGCGCCAAGCACTGGCCCCTGAGTGAGTGGAGGGGTGTGCATTCACACGACATTCCATGTGGCCAGGACATTTTTAATCAAAGCGACTGACAATGTACCCTGGGAATCCAGAGTTCTCACGGAAGCATTTGCTCAGGGAGAGACTCGAGTCTGGCAAGGAGTATGATGCACGTAACTTTTGCCCCTTGCATCGCGGGGAACCAATATATGTGTAGCTGATATAGCGGGCCAGAGGCGATCTAAACAGATGACAGACGTAGTGTCATCCAATTGCGTCGAAGTCCGGAATCAGGCAGTTAACATTGACCGTATAGCGGTATCCTGAACCATGAGCTGGGCAACCAGCGTCCAGGGCAACCCAGACAGACATGACGGCCGGGCAACCGGCATCCAGGGCCACCTGGACCAAACTGGGCAACCAGCGTCTAGGGCAACCTAGACGAGCGTCATGAGCCGGGCAACCGGCGTCCAAGGCAACCTGGACAGTGAGCTGGGCAACCAGCGTCTAGGGCAACCTAGACCAACGTGACGGCAAACAGGTTAAAGCTAAAACAATTCTCCCACAATGCCAGTGCAATTAAAAACAATTTACAAGGTAGAGCACAATAACGAAAAGTGCATCAGTGAGTGCCGGTTTTACACAGTCAAGAGTCAGTTCTAGACAGGTGATAAGTGCTGGGATTAGGAAGGCTAGTTTTAAGCCGTGCTACAAGAGGAGATATCCTCGAAAGCGCTGGCCTTCGGGAGATTTGTGAAGACGGAGGGATGACCCCCCTCCAGTATGAACTGGAAACATGATCCACACGATTGCGTGATTCTGTGAACCGGCACTGCCATCCCTGTAAGAAAGTAGATGTTAGTGTGATATGTGGAACTGCTTCTCCATTGACGAACTGCATCCCCTCAATGGAAGAGGGGAGGCATGATGCACCTGCAGGGGTTAGCAAATTAAAGATTGGGAGGAGAATGTAAAAGGAACTTGCACGTCCTCCCTGGCGCGATCACTTCGGGTGAGCATATCTGCCAAAAACAAAACAGCCAAGGCAAAATGGAGAATGGAAATTAGAGTACACATTATTTGCAGAGGATCCTGCTAAAACAGCAATTCGAGTCAGCAATCAATGTGACTGATGGCGTGACTAGATGGGCTGAAATCACACGGACACGCAGAGACCCGTTTGTCTAAAGAGAGTGCATGAAGGGCGCGGCGTTGGCCTGAAGGAGACTTGAGTCTGCCAGTGATGATGGACCGCTCCGTTTGACCTGCGAGAAGGAAGGAGTGGTTAGACAGGTGACATGTAGCATCGTCATCGGTAAAACAACCAGCCAACGGCTACGTTGGTAGTCGTGATCAACGAACTTCCAGCATAGGCCACCATTTAAACCACAACTAGCAAAATGTAAAATTGCCGACATAATCATGAACAGCCGGTAACCATTAAAACCAATATATGGAGTGCTGAAGCGACCCACTGGTGGGCAGTGAGCAAAGTGAGGCCTGCCATAGAATTCCTAGGAACCCAATACACGATACGGAATCAGAAAAGACATTTTAAACATACAAAAGACGCTAGAAGGATATGTTACATACACAAATGACACAGCTTCTTAATTAAAAGCTCAACCATGTGGGCATGAGCCCACACTGTGGTGTCAGCTCATGAACACTGACATAATACGGGCATTGAAAAGAAAACACCTATTATTGCCTAGATAATAGCTTGTGTGACATACTGGCAATTGATGACCATGGGCCGGCGTGCCGTCATTTTGGTTCGAGCTTTGGTGTAAGACCCCCCAAAATTGAGAACCCAGATAGCTGAGAACGTCGGGGACGTCACGGCATACCTGGGACATCACAGATCAGCGGTAGCTGAGAGTAGTTTGAGCAACGGCAAGTGCATGCAGAGAATCACCCGAGGAAGGCCGTGTAGACTTCCTACCAGAAGGTATGGGACGCAATCCCAGATGATTAAACGAATGCAACGATGAACTGGCTTCCCGCAGCCATGCACAAGGAGTGATACCTGAACCGAAGGTCCAGCAGACGAGTAGCCTAGCCTAAAGCCTATGCAGCCCAACGAGCAGCGAGGCAAATTAAGAGGCTACACAAAAAGACAACTGGTTTGACGACGCTCAACCAAGGTAGACATCGAGATAACCACAGTGAGTGTAGAACATCAATTAAACAGGTCTTAATACAGGGTTGGGTTCAACGGCAGCGTGGTGCAGGCCAGCAATTTACAGCACAAATCGCAAGGATTATAAAATCAGCAGGAATTATGTAAGGAGGCTTAAGTGAAAGTTAAACCGTGTCAGACAAGTCAGTTTGTTTGCTGCCCGCCGAATATCGTTGGCAAGCAGGTTGCATGACTGTGGGTAGAGTGTAGCCCAGCTCGAGGAGCTTGGGAAGAGAGCACGATAACCTTACCAACCAGACGCTGAAGCTTGAGAAATTGTTGCCGAAAACGACATGGGCCTGCAACAGAGTTGCGCGAGGACGGCGACCCGGCAGTAGGCTATCGTGAATTGAAGGCTGCAACAGCGTGAGCGTGACTGGCTCCGATAGGCAGAGATTAGCGATGAAGCGACATGCAGTGGCCCTGACTGAAGGACGCACAGGTCTGAACAGCGCAGCAAACGAGCGCGGTAGGATTGTAACAAGTAACGCCACTGAGGGCAGAAGGGGCGAATGTAAAAATGCAGAGAGCCCAGGTCCACGCGGAAGCCTGAGCTAGGACGTCAAAGTCAGCGTACTGAGAAGCAGAAGCAGTGTTAGGTGGTACATATTTAAAGAGCCCACTGAATTCCTATAGGCTAGCGCTGATTGAATGAGTGAATGATCAGATTGCAGGGCTTTCCCGAAAGTAGGCAAAGCTAAGATTGGCTCCGTGTAAGCATGGGAGGAGTAAGCTACACTACGAGTCTTCCTAGTAGAACTTTCAGGCTGAAGCTATCATTTCTAAGCAGATGGGTAAAGATGAAGGTCAAATCCGATTGAGAAGTTTGTCAAAATGTGATGACATAAGCAATCTGTAAACTGTTATTGCACCTCGCTAGAGGTGCTGGGAAACATTGTGAAATTACAGGGAAAAAAACATCATGGCTGACAGCGTACTGCCTGGAATGGTCGCCCCGAGTGTTTTTTTCTTTGTTCCGTTTCCATTTCACTCCCCCTTCTCGGCACCGCACCTTCCTTCACCCTCCCTGTCTCCCCATCTCTCTCTCTCCCCCATTTCTCTCTCTCTCCCCATCTTTCTCTCTCTCTCCCCATCTCTCTCTCTTTTTCTCCCTATCCTCTGCTCAGTCACTCTCCCAGGGTTCTGCTACATCTCCTCTCCACCCCTCCACCTCTCCCCTCCCCTCCACTCTAACACGCTTGGATGGCTGCCAGATGAGGGAAGGAGCGCATCAGTAATGATATTACAAATGCCTTCCTTTATGCTCAATCATACCTCAGTTATGATTGATACAGAGCCATCAACACTTTTATCCGGCTCAAATGCAGTCGTCTATCACCAACTGTATTGAGTCATCACGCCCCCACCAGCCGCCCTCACCACCCCCCCCCCCCTACTCATCCCCATGATAAGGCTCGTTTGCACTACCTAATCATCTGTCTAGTTGGGATGTCTCGGAGGCTGATCGGATATCACTTCTGAATACCACCGCTGCTGCAGTCGTGACAATCGCACTACTCTATTAACATTGAGAGGTCTCTGGTGCGCTTCCCGCCTGTGGCACAGCCTCAGCGTCTTTAGTACATAAAGCACCATGGTGTATAAATCACTGAGCGCGTCCACATTTTTATTGATTAAACCTACAATGTGCAACTTGGGCCCAGAGAATAAAGAGGTGCGTTACAGTAAATTTTTCCATGGCAGAATGTTGGCCAAAGGCTCAGGAGTGCGTGCGTGCGTGCGTGCGTGTGGTGAGGGTGGTAACCATAACAAATGTGAGTTTTGTGTAATGTGTCTGAGATTCTTTAAGAGTATTTTTGCCATCTCAGTGGCAAACTAAAAAGATTGATTCTCCATACATAAAAGATGACTGCCATTCAAAATAGTTTGCATAAACAGAGTATCTATAATTAATTATTTGTCTTCAAACAAATGTTCCTTTTAATTTGATCCATTTATTGACAAATAAAAATTCTTCATATTTCTCTCCTGAGCACTAGACTGACCAGGCCTACCTAGATCTCCTTTCAGGGAGATACTAGTCTGGAACATCATAGTTTACTAACGTTTCCATCGGTCGGCAGATTACCTGCCAAATCAGCGATGAGAGGGATGATGCTATAGGTTTGAAATTGAAAGAGGCTTAGATAAACGGTATTAGCAATGCCTGCAAATATCAAAAATTGCAATCAGAAGAATGTGTACATTTATTTACATAAGCTAGGCCCACATACATGGTTTCCTGAATGCCAATGCTGTTTAGTGTCAGTTTGTAAAGTTTAGGCAAAGTAGGAAGTAACATTAAGAACCACTGAAGAATGTGATTGCTTGGACCAGTGATTTCAATGATTTGGAGGTTGGACCAATGATTTCAAAGTTAGTGCCCATTGCAATGCAAGTGTTGGAAAGGAATCCCAATCGTGAGTGACCAGACTCTATTCACTTTGTGAATGAATTTTGTTTACCAGGCTACCTGAGCACTACTAAACAAATGGAACAAATGGAAACAAAAATGTTATGATAAGTGTACTGTAGCTATAAACAGACCATATAAACAGTATGTTACATTATTTGTATTGCTTATAAATATTGTTGATGGTCTAGGCCTAAATGTTAAAGACACTGCAAAAAATATTGCTCACACATTCATGGTGAAGTAATCACACTGAGGAGGCCATCAAATTTCAGTTACAGCAGCTATTCCTGCTGAAATCACTTGCTTAGATGCACATCAAACCAAAGAAAAGGTAGAGAGGGGGGGGGGCATGTCTTATCTTTGGAAGTCTCCAGGCAAGGCCACAAATTTAGACCACTTTTAATTGACTGGAGACAAGGTCAGCACGGCACCAGGAAGACTTTCTCTGTTTTTGCCTCAGCAGTCAGACATTTATCTCCAGCAACTACCTCAACAATAAATTTGAGGAAAATTGCACTATTTATTGTCAGTCTCTTCCTCTAGAGAAAGGCACTGCTGGACTGTCTCACGCTAACGCTCTGGCTCGGGGCTGGAGTCTCTCTCTCTCACGCTAATGGCATGTGTTTTTAATTTTTTAGTTTTGAATCTACACTCTTAGTAGGGATATGTGAGTTTTTTCCATATGATTGTTACCTGCAGGTTTATGAACCAATGGCAATTGTGTGTCCTATTTTACTACAGCATTAGTAACCCCTTGATGTTCTCACTTTCTGGAATTTTTTTCCACTTTCTTGAACATAATCCACAGATGATCTACCTCATGTTTACCAGGGTATTACCTAGCTAGTGTTATGGAACTATGTCAACACTATGTGCAGTACATCAACAAGCATCAACAAGCATCAGCACGCCTTCCTGTATACACTATTAACTTTCAAGTTTAACATCAATTTCTGTTGAAAACCAACTTGGTAAATAAGTGTAACCCAACCACCATAGCAGCCTTGAACTATACTGTATTTTGTGCTGGCCTAGAAGTTCCAACTATTAAAAAGTGGATCTCACTCTGAGGTTTTGTAAGTGTGGAGGAGGCCAGCCTGCCTGGCATGAGTACTAGAGTAAAATCGGTCGCTTGGATCTATAAATGTAAATACGGCTCTGTTAGTCTTCTCTGGCATGATAATGTACTATATAGATGTAGGTTGGTTTTTGCAAGGGGAGAAAAATCCTGCTGGTGGGTATAACATATTGATTGAGGATCCATGCTGCTCACTGTAATAAATATTCATCGCAGAATATGGTTTTAGAAACTGTAATCGACATAGGGGTGGATTTGGTTCTCAGCTCTACTAGTCATAATGTCTGTATGAATAATTGTAGGTCCAGATCTGTCCATATGTCCTCACACACCTTTGTTCTGATAGCTACATCCTCAGCTGAGGGAAGAGTTAAACCACAAAAACTTGCGGTGGAGGACACCTCGTGACAGGTGCTAATAAGATTCTTCTCCTCTTGAAAGATTCAAAGAGAAAGATTCCCTCAATCCATTCCGAGCACATTCAAAGGCAGGGGACCGTGCACTCCCCACACGAGTTCATTATCATTCCCAGGTTATCCCGAGCTGGGCGAATCTATCTGGAGCGCAAATGAATTAGTGAGAATTAAGGAGCCTCTGTGGTCTGAACCCTCTCCAAATCTCCTCGAAGATGAAAGGTACACAGCCACGTCTCCTGCGCCATGCCTCTCAGGGCTCAAACCCCCATGCAAGTCCTCAAGTCTACAGACCCCCTTCAACCTTTTTCCAGTCTCTCCCATCCCCCGGCCCGACAAAAAAAAAAAAAAAAATAGAAAAGAAAAAACACAGAGGAGGAGAAATGGTAATGGCACGGACAGTTAATGTTGCCTAACGTCTGCTGACCGGCGGGGTTGGGTCGTGTGGGAGTTTTTTTTTTTGCACTGGGCCGCAGGAACCACACCTCCCGTCACAGCCGCGTAATTACCATCGGCCGGCGACGGCACCGAGCCATCCATGATCCCTCTTCAGGCTGCCATCCCTCTCATCTCAGTCACACTCAAGCAATCAAAGAGCCACCACTGCTGCTGGAGAGAGAGGCCGAGCGAGGCAGCGAGAGAGAGAGAGGGAGAGAGAGAGAGAGAGGGAGAGAGAGAGAGAGGGAGAGAGGCCGAGCGAGGCAGCGAGAGAGAGAGAGGGAGAGAGAGAGAGAGAGAGAAGAGAGAGAGAGAGGAAGAGAGAGAGAGAGGGAGAGAGGCCGAGCGAGGCAGCGAGAGAGAGAGAGGGAGAGAGAGAGAGAGAGGAAGAGAGAGAGAGAGGTAAGGGTAGAGAATGAGAGGGAATGAAAGTTCAGCCAGCAAACCACACCATGACACTCAGCCACCAACCGTGTGAATGGGAATTTACTGGGCACCTTGGCTATGTTCAGTTACAGCAGTGGCTCTGAGAAAATATGTGCTCTAATCAACATCACCTCACCATTGCTGTTTGGTGTGAAGGCATTCTGTGCTACTCTGAGGGCTCTAGTTATCACTATGGTCTTGTGGAGGCACACCACTGTATGTCACCCTTTCCATGTTAAATGGGCCAAGATAATGCATACTATATTCACACCAGTATTTTATTTTCTTGTCTCTGTGGTTATTGTTGACTGAAATATTGTATATTGGATTACATTTAAGTCAGGAATTTCTTTCATTAAAATAAGAAATGAGTTTCCAGAGCTGCATCGGGAGGCCTTAACAACTGTAATGACCTTGCAATTTCAATTCTGAAGATTGGCTTTTTAGAGAAGGAAAAAAAAAAGATTTTAAACATGAACAAGATTTAACCTCGTGTAGAATGTGTTTTCATGTGTAAACTGCTGCACAGTTTTACTTCAGCGCTTCGAGCAAATGCGTGTTGAACACATCTTTTCTCTCCCTGTGCAAAATAAAAAAACAGAAGGGAGAAAAAAATACAGCGGCAAAACACTCAAGGAAGTATCTGTGCCTCCGTTCAGCATTTTTTGACACCCCCTCCCCTCTCTCTCTCTCTTCCTCTCTTTTTCTCTCTCTCTCTCCAGGCTGCCAAGCCTTCTTTGCAACAGACTGCAGAGTCTGCCTCTCCCTCCCTGAGCTCATTCAGCATCACACTCTGCCCTTGTGCTTGGACATCAAATGACCAGTCAACCCCCCGAGGAGCTCTCCAGTTTCTGCCTTCTCATTTGAGCGTCTGCCTGCTACACCAGCCCCCTCCCCCCATCCTCCGCCAACAACGCCACCCCCACCACCAGCACCATCCCCAGCACCACCTCCACCCCGCTCCCGCACAGGGACACGGGACATCTGCCTGTCTGAGGACAGGGGACAGACCGGCCCTCCACCCGTCTGTCAGCGGATCATATTGGCCTGTCACGTCACCCACCCACCAACCCCTTATTATTCTATGGAAAGACAGACACAAGAAAAGAAAGAAAGCAACAAAGAAAGAAAGGAGAGGAAAGATGAGAAAGGAAAGAGAAGGGATGTTTGTTTTATTTTTTTAATGACATTCCAGTGTATGTTTTTGTTGTTTGTTTTTTGGTGTTTTGTGTGTGTTTGCTTTGTTTGGTGGGGTATACGTGTGTGCTGCATTATTATTATGATTCAGTGGTTATTCCGTAATGATTATCTCATAATCTAATTACATGTGCATTCCACAAGCCTGTTCTGTCGATGAGGGGCGCTACGATCGATGGAGGTGAATTTGCATAAAAATCTATTTGGCAGCCACTGGCGGATCAACCCAGAGCTCCAGGGGAAGGAGCTGCCTGTGGCCTCACCACCAGTCGGAGGTAAGACGCAATCTATTCACCTCCAAAACTCCACGTTCAGATCAATTATTTCTTCCTTTTTGTTTTGTGAAGGGGTAAAGCAAACCTACCCTCTCACCCTCTCACCCTCTTACCACCATTTCTTCAATCTTGGCGAGATCTCCATTTAAATACACACAGCAGTAGCAACCTAAGGTAAGCAATGGTAGAACGAAAGTGAGTTTGCGTGTGTTCACCTATGCAGGCCTGCATGTAGCAGTGCAGAGTAGGACAGCATGGATTGGGGAGGGAGGGGTGAGGATAGGGGGGGTGTTGCTGGGAGTGCTGCAGCACACAGGACTGACTGTTGGCCAGCAGCCACATGTGCTGCGTGGAGAAGGAGCAGTGATGCGCCCGCGCCTCCCTGACTGTGCTCGAGGTGAAGGAGAAAGTATCACACTCTCCTTGTCAGCTGCAAGGGTAATTACTGCTGGCTGAAATTACTCAACATTTGTTTATGAGCTCCCCAGAGCACACTGTAAATAGATTGTCCGTTCGTTATAGTCTGATCGCATTTTTATTTTTTTAAAAGGATGGGAAGTGGGGCGGGGGGGGGGGGTGGTGGACTGTTCCACCGAAGCTACCCCTCCAACGCCAACCCACACCAACATCTGCTTATTCCCACCACCCACCCTCCGGTTTTTGCGGCGAGCTGGTCTACAGCTCGCTTATTTAGCTGCTGCAGCCGTGGAGCCGTGTTAATTGTGATTGTTTTCCATTATCAGCCGCATCTGATAGCGTTTCAGCCTTGTGTAATTACTGGACGAAGGCGCATGGCGGCCCCGTCCACAGATGGACCACGTGTTTCACGCCGCGCCGCGCCGCTCCTCTCTCCACCTCGTCCCCCTGACTCCCTTTCCCCTTCTCTTGATTTTATTCACGTTTATGCATGCATCCACTCTTCGCTTGCGTGTTTGTTTGACACTCTGATTTGATATTGATTTTTTCGCCGCTCAGACAACCACCCACATCCCCCCCGACATGGCAGAGGCCAACCATTTGTGTATGCAGCGCTAGGAAAACTTGGTGAGACAAGATCAGTGGCTGTATTCATTGTACTGGATGGTTCCTGTCAAAGCTGACATTCTGGAACACTTGACCCACAAAAAATGAATTCCTGGCCAGTGCCAAGTGTGACAGTAGAGAGCATTTCATTCTCCTAAAAATGTGCCGAGATTACAAAAAAGGAAGAAAGAAGGGAAAAAAGGATAAAGGAAAAAAGCAGAAAGATGCAATAGCCTTGTCAAAGAGAGGTCTGTGTTATATAGGGAGAGAGGGGGAAAAAAGAGTATGGGGTTGGGTAGAGAGGAGGAATAGAAGTTAATCTTTGCCCCTGATATGGGCCTGAAATAAATAAAGAGATGGGGGAAAATTCCTTCCGATTCCTCCATTTGATTTCAAGACGAACTACTCTCCCCTACTGTGCTGTGTGGGGTGGGGGTCCATTGTCGCACATGGTGAGGCATTTATGGTGAGACATTATGGTGAGCCCCCAAAAAAGGGCCCCTAAAATATGCTCAGCATGGTAGCAGGTAGGGCTGGAGCTCCCTCAGAAGCGGGCTCCTAATAAAACTGCATGCAGCGCTCTGCCAGGCAACGCACCCCCCCGTGCGCCTCTAATAACGGCCACTGCTGGGGTGACTGTGTGCAAATAAGGGCCTGCGGCCACCGAGTATCTATCACACACCTCTCTAGAGCCGTGTTACGCGTTACTCTAATGGCTGCTTTCCCCTTTGTGCTGATATTAACTCCCCACGTTTCGGAAATCAGTTTGTCTGAAATGTGCCAGAGCCTTGTTGCTGGTGCGGCAACCTGTTTCTACTGCCTTTTACCATATTGTTATTCTTACTGCAAATCTGTCACTGGTCTTTTGGAGAAGCAGATTATGGAACGAGAGGAAGGGAGGGAGGGGAGAGAGAGAGAGAGAGAGAGAGAGAGAGAAAGAAAGAGAGTGTTAGAAAGAGAAAGAGGAGAAATCTGATCATGCAGGATCCCCTCTGAGATATGAGGCTCGTGCAGAGAGCCTCACTCCCTGCCAGAATGGTCCATTTGACCAGAGCAGCAGATGGCTGTGGCTACGCTAGGGGTCTGTGGAACAAGCAGCGGCGAAAACATTAGATGTCATTTTGCATTTTTAAATACATATCACCTCCTCCCACCTGCAGAATGTCAAAAGCAGATAGCATCAGTCAGCAGTCGTGAGAGACTGCACAGACTCCACAGTAGGTTTTATTTTTAAATGACATTTTTGAAAGAGCATTGAGGGACCGCGGTCAAATGGGGACTAAGGAGTCAAACAGTCGGTAAACTAAATGAGAGAGCTCATTTGTATTTCATTTGGCAGCAAAGGCATAATGAGGAACGGATGCCATCAGTGAGCAATTTGAGACCATTCTGTAGCTCTCTGCCTCGCATGGTTTTAAACCGCTGTAAAATCTGTCAGATTCCATTAGATGAAAACGTATTTATAAAACAGAGCTCACATTTATTCACACATTCTAATAGAAAATGCTCCTGATTTTTTTTTTTTTTTTAATATACTTCAAGAAAGAAAGGTGAGTGATTACTAAAAATACTGAATAACAATGTGATGCTTTTATTGCTGAAGTATGTAGTCTCCAGGGTTATAGGTCAGAATACATAACTAAAGCCTTTACTGTGCCACATATTTTAAATCATCTGTGCTCTATCATGAATCAGGAATGTGCCTCTTTGCTTCACATGCAGAAACCTGAACCTTTCTGTTTTTATACTTTGTGCTTGCACATCACAAGGAAATACAGTAGTAACATCATGCATGGAAAATAAAACCTTTGGAGGCTCCTTTGCTTCCTTACTACTAATATTGTCAACGTAGAATCTCGCCCCTAAAAATACACACTCAACTCAACTTGGTGAAGTTTGACATATTTGTTCTTTAAATTACTCTGGACCATTCACTCCGAATCAGTGTTTACAGGTCAGCCATGTGACATGCAGTGGAGAACCTGACAGCGTTCTTGTTCACTTGACAGGTTTGGGTTTTTAAGTGTTTTGGCAATGGTAGAGATAATGGGCCCTTTCATGGCATCTTAAAAAACGGTAACTGAGATATGAAATCATAAGACAGAGAGAGACAGAGAGAGAGAGAGAGAGAGAGAGAGAGAGAGGAGCCTGAAACCTCGCCATCGTTGCCTCAAGTGCATTACAGTCTTCTGCTTAAAATAACATAGGCGATAAAAGGCAGACAGAGGATGAGAACAGAGTCAAAGGCAAATGAACGAGAGGCATTTGAAAGTGTAGGAATGATTTTTTTTTTTTTGCCGTTCAAAGCCTAACATATCAAGAGGGTTGGGATTGAGCAACTAGCTTTCCAAGTGCAGGATTTCATTCATCTAACAAGACTCCTCAAACATCCCGCTGAAGAGCCCGACTCTGACATGTGTGAGGAGGGATGATAATTGCCTTTAAAGACCAAGGAAGGCACAGAGGAAGGAGGGGAGCAAAGATAAAACGATACGTACTAAAGAGCACATTAGGATGTGGGAAAGAGAGGCAGGCCACAGAGAACTGGCCACATAAATAGTCATGAAATGAGAAGTTTCAGCACGGTATTGAAGTTGAGAAATACTCTGGGAGAGGCCAACAGGCCAGCCTAAATAATCCTTGACTTAACGTCCCATTCTGAATCCCATATTAGCTGCCGAGATTTTAATGTAAATACGCCATTACGCTGTCATTATAGTGATCAGACTGCATGGCTTACAGGTCAGCCCAGCCACTGTTAATTTTGCAGGGAAAAGCTTTTTTCCTCCCTCTCTTGAAATGTTAATAACTTTCTATTAGTTAATGTACCGTGACTAAAATTCAAATTAGACATAATTTATTTTAATATCTGTGACTAGCTAGCCTGACCATTTAGCAATGGTCTCCTGCTGAATACAAGATTCTAAATTGGAGTAATCTGAATTGGATGGTTGAGGCACGCCTTGTCTCACTGGTTTGGCCATTGTGAAGTCAGTGATGATTTATTCTGCTCCTTGAGGTACAAGTGTTCTGAATTGAATAATTCCAAGCGTCACATTTGATATGTGGCGTAACTCATGTGGGAGGTTGCTCCTGACGGCCAAGACGAGGACACAGTATAAAGACATGCTGCAGCATTTGATTTACATGGGCAAAGCTTTACTATGAAAATATTTTTTTGCTTCAACCTAAACCTAAAAGGAAACATCAGCAGTGCACACAGGGCCTAATTGCTTAGGCAGATGAAAGGTGAAATGACACTGGGCAGAATGTACTTAGTTTTATGTTTTTTTTTTTATTGCTGAAAAATACATATTTCAAAAGATCCAAATATGTACATACTGTACATCTGCCTGGCTCCATACCTATCTTGGTGAAGGGACTGGCACTGATGGGAACGGTGTGCTGGTTGTTATGCGGCGACTGCTTGCGGTCTCGGCAGTGCCTGCTTATCCTTCTCCCGGGCAGCCAGAGTGCGAGGATGAGAGGAGCCCAGCTGATTGGAAACATCTGGGCGAGTGGAGGGAGTGCTCCCACATCAGAGTGGAACTGGCTGCGGTCTGACGGTGCCCTCTGAGTGACAGCTCTGACCTCTGTCTGCCTGCTCGCCCGCTCACAGGCTAGCTTGCGTGCATGTGCCTGTGTGTGCGTGCGTGCGTGCGTGCGTGCAGCTGCCAGAGCTGTCCTATGGCCGCGGCTAAGCTCACGGTACTGCATGGTACGGAAGTGCCCCTCACCGTCGCTGATAAACAGCATGGGCTGTGTTACGTCACCTCTGATTGCCTAGCTGTCAGATTAGGCTTCGGTTTGCATGTGAGATGCTTAGCCCACATGACTGGTTACTTACATCAATATTTAGCTTGCGGTAGATCCAGATATATGAGTGTTCTTGCCTCTTTTTTAAAATCAACAGGCCCCAAGGTGATGCCATATTGGAAGTGAACTATGTAATAGCGTATTGTGAACACTTCTAACCATCAGTATTCTAGGCACATATTTTTACAAATTGCTTGCTTATTTTACATTCTAATGAGAATTATGTAATATGTAATATATGTCTATTATGAGCAGAAATATATTACATCCCACAAAGAGCCACTTCATCCTGCACGTTTGGAAAAGTCCCTGCTCTTTTTCGGACAGCTGCATTAAATTGATTGACTTGAAATGCAGCTGCACAGTCTCTTTAAGCTTGCTTTGACCAAACAGTTTGTCTCTTTAAATGATTTCAGATGTTGTTCTGGGAAAACTTTGCTAAATAATGGGAGCCAAAAAGGCCCTTTTAAATTTTGCCTGACAGCCACGCAGCTGCAAACTTATCCAGACCAGGAGTGAGTAACACATAAACGTATGTGTGCACAAAAACACATGCGGACACTCATCCACACACACAATGCTGCAGGCCCCACATTCACCTCTTTCGCGTACACACACACACACGTACGCACTTACACATGCATGCACACACACACAAATGCACGCACGCATGCACACACACCTTTTTGTCCTTTTTGCCTTCTACATGCATTCTTTAGCCTCCTCCTGTCCACTTGAGGCTGTTTTATGCGTTGCATACCTCAGTCACTTTGAGTGGCCGAAAATGCACAAGTGCCTATTTGTGTTCTGTGAGTGATTTATATACTTTGAGCATTTGCTGCATGCCGTTGATCTCCTATAACGTCATGAAGTCCATGGACACTGTGTACTTTGAGTGGGTTGATTCCCATGTACCTTTAGACCAGGGGTGGGCAAACTTTTAGGCTCCAGGGCCACATTGGGTTTTGAAAATTGGCCGGCGGGCCGCACAAGCACCCCCCACCCCCTCCCAACAACACACACACACATATACATTTTTTATAGCAAATACTGCTAATTTGATGCTGTTTAACACGTGTATAAACTGTGAACTGTCGCTTTAAGAATATTTCACGTTTATTTCTCCGCTATGTCTAGTGCTGATACCTATGGCTGTGCCCTCTCACAGTTTATAAATGGTCAGTAGTGGGAACTACTGTTGCCTTCATGTTTTCCTTCTTAAAGTTTCTTATAAGAAGGAGATATCAATTATCAACAATGACAAGCCAGCTGGAACCTGCCGCTCTCTCTCCCTCTCATGAGCGCAGAGGCGTTCCCAATTAAATGGATCGCATAACGTTCAAGTTAGATCTGCTGCAAAGGAGATAACTACTGTAAGAGTATCCTAGAACTATCATCTTTATTTAACATGATGTTTTGACATTGACATTGTAAACGTTCTCTAAGGAGAGTGCAAAGCAGTTTGAAGTAAAGCTAACCAACGTCATCTTTATCGCAGGAAAAAAATAGTGAGCAACCAGATAACCAAATTAAATGCTCAGCGGGCCGGATGAAAGTGCTTGGCGGGCCGGATCCGGTCCGCGGGCCGCAGTTTGCCCATCCCTGCTTTAGACGTCTCTTGTGTCTCTTAGATGGGCAACATCTACTGCTGGCAAAGGCTGGCTTTTTGCTTTTCTTTATCCCGGTGGGTAAATGGCCATAAAGGCCGTCTCTTCAAGCTTAAGCTCCAGAAAAGGCAGCATTCCCGCCACCCTTCCCCCCTCCTCCTCCTGCCATAGACCAACCTTATCCCTCCTTACTCAATTAATATTCACACAATTGAGCCGCTTAGGTAATGTGCATTTAAAGGACATATGGTGTGACCCAGCCCTCTAACATTTGTTTTCTCACTAAGACTTGTTTCTTTTGATTCATTTGTGTCTCCCTACAGCTTCCAGTGATGTTTTCTGAATTTCATCTATGCCTTTGTGCATTTGAGAAGGCATTTATTGTACAAAAAGACATGGCTTTGTACACTTTGCCACAACATTTAATCTGCATTGATATTAATATTAATGACTATGTAAATGGCCATAGCTTGATGGGGGGACACTTATTCATATTAGATTCATTAATGTAATGAATGCACAGAATTATCAGATGCTGTGTTCTTGTGTCCTTGATATGCAATGAGGGGGTTTAGCCAAATGTGAGGGAAGATAGGTGTGCCTAAGCGGTGCCTAATCTTTGCTGGTGTATAACTTATAATTTGGATGGCAAGAAGATTTCAGAGCACATATAATGTTAAATGTTACACAAAACAGAGGGAAAATTGGGTTCATTTGCATCAACCTCCTCCTTTTGAGAGGCACTAAACTGCTTACCACCATTCAAAGATATCGTTCAAATAAAACCCAAATGTGAGGGTGAAACCAATTTAAAGAGTGGCCACCAAAGTCGTTAGTCAAATGATCTATGTTAAGATTTTGACTGCATAAGCCTCTTATCAAGTCCACTATAAAACACACATCATTCTGTTTCCGCACTGAATTTCTGAGATATAAAAATACAATAAATTTGACACTCTAAAGCTTTGGCTTACTTGTTAATTACAAACTCATTTTAAATTGAACTTGGGGAACTTAATAAGTGGCAAAGCAGAGCTGGATTGAGTACTGTGCTTAGTTCTGGGGAAAGGGGAGCAATACTATCTTGGCAAGTGCTTTTCACATGAGATTGACTAAAAGGTCTAGAATTCTAGGTCATTTTATTTAACTCTCAATCAAGACGAATTCCAGGTGGGTTCTCTTTTTTGTTGGGAGGGTGTGGGTGATTTAGAACCTCCATATTGCTCCTTAATTTCTCCGCGGTATGTATCCATGCTCTTTTCATTTGGCGTAATACCACACACCTCGCTCTGCATTATCCAGAGCCATTAAACAAAGCATGCACCAAAGGCAGCTTGGTAAATTGAATGGGAACCCTCCGGGATAATCACATTTGCATCAGATTTAGACCAGAGAGGGCAGTACATGATATTTCATGCTGTGGACTCTCTTTTTTGTTCACATTTCAAAGAAATGACAGTTACAATGACTTTTTAAGATGTCTGTAAGTAATTGAATAGTTAATTCATTTTAGTACAAGAATGAATAATTACGCTCAGTAAACTGCACATAATTGCCTTCACAGTCAAAACGATCTACCAAGAGTTTCAGTTTATGTGCACATTCTTACACACAAGAAGTACTTTACCTTTTCAAATATATTTTTGGTGCACTTCATTATGTAGACAGTTGGTGCTGGGGGGATTGGGGGGGGTATAGGAGGTAGACTGAACCTTCAAGTCTGTAATTACATTGGGTGCTTTTGGGTTTCTGTCCTCTTTTTTTTTTTTTTTTTTTTTTTAAGTGTCATCAGATTAGCAAACAGAGTGACAGTTCCTCCAGTGTGAAGTGAACACACCCCACAGAGCAGCTCAGCCTGCAGGAGAGAGGGCTGTAATTTTACTGCCTCATAAGTCACCACCCCCTCCGCTAATAAATGGTGGAGCTATCCAAGCCATTCTGTTCCTATTATGACTTTAATATAAGCAATTATTTCCAAGTCAAATGAAACAAAAACAGTCTTTTTTACCTTTTGACAGGCCCTGTTAAGAGTCAAAATTCAATTGACCAAATATCTGAAGATGAGTTTTTAAGTGAATGAGTGGTCTTGCTGCTGGGCTGCTGATTAAAAATCCTGAGGGTAACCAAACTGGATAATACTACAAGATAATTAATTGAACCTTTTTCTTTGTAAAAAATAATAATTATAAAAGGACACATTCTGGCTAAATGCTATTTATTTCTTTGCAATGTATTTTCCTTTTCATTTACTAATTAGTTACATTTTGTTAAATGACATCAGCTTGATAAACATAAATAAAAAAATTACCAGGGGAAGGAAAATGTCGCTTGGGGTGCATTTAATAACCTATCAAATTCATTAATTTTATATGCAGCTGTCCTACTACTTATACGATTTGGAAGCTAATGGTTCAGTATAATGTAATGCAGCATTACATTTTTTATGTGCAATTACGGATTTAAATGTTATCAAACAAGGGACTTGACATGGATGAAGTAATTTTATCCTGCATGCATGATCAATCCTTACTGACTTGTGTCATAATTGAGACAAAGAGTTATGAAAAGCTCTAGAGCAATTTTTCCCCTTCAACCATTAAGATATCAGCTCCTAAAACCTGAAATTACAATAGCCTGGCAGGCCCAAAACAAGTGGCCACTGAACTCTCTGTCTTCCAAGAGAAAGAGAGGGATTTAGCTCTATGGCAAGAGAAGAAGTGGCCAAGGAGGAGAAGCTCATTCCTAAAAGATGGATGGCAAGCACTTCCCAGTCATTGAGCCCTGTGTTTATTTAAAGCAGAGGGATTGTTGGTGAAGAATAATACTGGCCAGCAGTTGGTATCCAGTGTGAGGGGAAAGGAGGACCACCGCCAAGCACCTGACAGTGATGAAGAGGCCAGGCACATGCTGGCAGATTCATCTTGAGGCACAGCAGAGAGAGGGGCAAGGAGAGCGCAGAAGGGACGGGCAGGCAGACGCCCGCCATGCGCACACACACACACGCACACACACACACGCACACATATAGACACACACACAGACACATATAGACACAAATACACAGACAAATACAGCCACTTGGGTGCATGCAGGCACACACATGCAGGCACACACACACACACACACAAAGGTAACAACACAGTTAGGTACATAACATTGACAAACACAAGACACTGACACAAATATACCTACACACAATGGTGTGCACACACACACACACACACACAAACACACACACGCACAAACTCACACATACTGTACATATAAGCATACACCACAGCTGTGCACTTACCTACCATGGATATAACAGACATACTTTTACATACACAGTAAAAAATTAACAGATGTACTTACACCAACAAATATGGAAAAACATATCTGGCCAAATAGATATGTGTACAAAAACTCACCAACAGGTAAATGACTACACTTATCAGGTGCATACTTACAGCCCCAACCCCGAACTTTCTATATTATGCCTTTCATTAATGGTAATGCCAGTGATGGACAGTTTCTAAGGGTCGATCTCGATGTCTCCGGTGATTCTTAGTGAGGTTTGCCGAGAGACACTAAAGTGCGCGCTAGATCTGTTTTGGATGAAAGTGTACGCTGATAGTGATGGTTTATATTTATGTATTCAAGCTGCCCTCTACTGTTCATCGTCTCAATGACAAGACAAAGGAGTGAGAACAATGGGGTAGCGGTGACCTGATGTGGTGTGGTAACCTCCGCCAGCAGACACTGCCACCACAGAACACAGCTCACAGGGAGAGGAGACTTAATCATTTTGTTAACTGTCCCACTTCTCCCTACCGACTCTGTGCAATGTTGTAATAGTGTGTGTGTTTTTTCCCTCATTGAATAATTAACTCTGCCCTGATGTTATCACACAGTGGATAGCAGATGGGTATTGCAGTAAACATCTTCTTTGTTGTTTCTGGTTCACAATTTCCTTGAATTCATAACATCCCAATATCTGGTGTGTGTTGACTTGAATACTGAATCTGGAACCAAGTAAACACATCAAAATATAAAAGATGATATTATCAAGTTTTACAAAACCTACCTCAAGTTTTACAAAACCTACTTTCTTCATAGTCATAACACATTAATTGCATTGGCTAGCACTTTATCGTCACTCGCCTTGACATTTTAGTTCTTTCACGAGTACAATTGGAAGTATGGCTGAGATACCAACGCTATCACTGATAAAATACAATATTCTACCTCAAAGGAAATATAGTATCCAAAGGGCCATTTTCCTCTGCATTTGCAGTGTGGTCACTGTGACTATGTCAACACCTCTATTAAAGTGGGGCATGGGCTTAGGGAGAAATGGGCCATTGCTTGTTTTGCTGATTGTACATCAGGGGATAATACTTTGTTCTGTAGACAGTAGGCTTGAGATAAGCCATGTGCACAGAATATAAACGTATTGTTGAGAAGTAGCCAACAGCGTGGCACAATTACAACTGGATACAATGCTTCAAGGACAGCAGGGGAAGGAAAAACACCTCAATGTCAGTGGAGCTAGTGATGTTTCGTCAAGGATTTTTGATAAATTTGACAAAAATTGGTGGTTGACATACAGAATTTCCAACCAGAGTTCATTGAGTTGTTTAGTTTATTCAGGCTAAGAGGAAGGCAACCTTGATCTTGATGGGTTATTTTTTTCTCCTTAGCTCACCAAATGTGACCTTAGAAGACATTTTTTCCCCTTCTTACCTGACAATTAAATTATTATTGCCTTGTACTGAAGTGTGCAAGCAGAATGATAATAAGACTTTGGGAATGCACTTGCTCCATATGCTAACTAGGGCAACATGTTTCCCCTCCCCATTACCATATCATCTGAATTCAGTTACCTGACACAATTGCAGCAGATCGGGGCTGCTGATGTGTCAGCCACATGTATGTGTTGGCATGAAGGAGAGGGGGGAAAAAAGAGCCCGCCCGCACTAAGAGTCAAGTGGATGTTAATACTTGGCAGACCCAAGTCAGGCCGATTTACCTCACAAAGCTTCGACACTCTAATGTGATTGCTCCTCTCTGTGCCTCCCTTTAAAGAGGAAATTGTGCTTTTTAACCTCGGAATATTATCTTTTCCCTCCTCTCATTGTGTGCGTTGCTGGCGTACGTCTGCAAGGAATTTGGCACAGCCTATGCAGTGGAGCCTCTGATAATCCTGACTCTTTAAGCGCTGATAAGACGGCCAATTTAATGTAATTATAAACTGGGTGGTACAAAATGGTTTGTATCTCGCAATGCTTAATATGCTGAAGTACACTCACAATTTAAATCATGTTGGACACAATTACCCCTCTTCACGTGACAATCCTACTGTATAACTAATTTTGCTCAAAATTTTACATTATCAACATAATTCGCTCTCAAAGGAAGATTGCATGACATATACATCAAATCATGGAGCACACAAACGTGGCTATGCTGAACATTAGCGATGCGAAGCAGGGTATTTGCTTCTTCCCTAAAAACAAACGCTGTTGACCAACTCTATTATTACCTCAGCACTTAATTACGTTTTGCTTTTTGATTTAATTGCTTCAATAAAAAAGAATCTGTAATGCATTTTTAATTACACTGTCCAAGTGACCTATGTAGAGAGAATTTTACAACAGAGCCGCAATAATTAGCCTGTCACAGCCCAGTTAGAGGCTATTGTCTGCTCGTCCTATTCATTGCTATTCCTGGCATGACCAGCATTCAAAGGCCCTTGTATTTTAGCTTCCATTACTTTTAAAATAGTGTGAAGATGTGTGCAATATGAGAACATGTGGGCTGTCTAATTTGGGATTGTGTCAGCTATTATGAGATCCGCAAGGGGGAGAGACTCAGGGGATCAGCTGTGACAACCCACCTCACCAGTTCAAGCAGACCTCTATTTGAACTGAATTACTTCACTCTCTTTGGGAGAGTTCAAGCATGAGTCGATAAATCTGTAGCACTGAAAGATTCCACTGGCTCAACACTGTTATTGCTCATGCACTCTGGACTTTGTAAATGGAGCCAACATCACAGAATGTTTGAAACACATTTGGGCTTTTTTATGCAATGCACAGCAATGGCCCTGCCTTTGTCAGGCATGAATCACCTGTTTTGATCAAGAGGAAATTTCAAAATTCAACAGTTGGGAACCCTACCCCGAATATCAATTTGAAATGCAATACGCTGCATGGCTGCAGTGGAGCTACATCTTGCCTGGAGTTGCACGGCACATATCCAACGAACTGTTGCCCCTCGGTGTTTACAATGATATCTACATTCAGGAGCCTGAGAGCATATTTGAATTCGAATGAACCAGAATAGGTCAATAAACAAAACACGAATCAACAAAAAAAAATAACACATAACCCCACCTGCCACACACAATCCTGCTGGGAATCAGTTCAGATACAATAAATAAAACACTAAGGAGACCAGATAGAGAGAGAGAAAGGGAGAGAGAGAAAGGGAGAGAGAGCGAGGAGGAGGGGGTATGGGCAATACGTTTCTGCTTCTGCCGCCTGTGACTATTCATCAGAGCTGTCTCAGATCATTGCACACAATATCGGCGCAGCCTTGGTGGAGCAGTGTCAGCATGCTGCGGCCTGGCATGCCGCCACAGTCAGGTGGAAAGCGCGGTGATATTTGTGATATTTCCAGGAGAGAGGAGAAGAATGCAGAGGCAGAGGTGGACAGTCACCGCTGAGAGAGAGAGAGAGAGAGAGAGAGAGAGGAAAAGAGATAGGGAGAAAGGGTGGTTGAAAGAGGAAAAAGGAAGAGCCAGAGAGAAAGAGAGACCGTTCTTCTAGGTGACACTCGCTCTCATGAAAGGAGCGGAGAGCAATCAAAGGGCCTAATAGCCTCGGCTGATGCTGGGCAAATCTCAGGGTCTCCCTCCCCCTACTGGGAGCCTCTCTGCTGCATCTTCCTTTGTATGGGTGGCCTTGTCAGTCCTCATGAAGCTCCCGGCAACCTACCGCCCCCTCCACCCAACCACCCACCACCAGCCTCCTTCCACCTCAGACTCTCTCCTCCAGCTCCACAGGCCTACTGGAAGGCTCACGACAGCTCCATCATCAATGCCCACCCATGGTCCTGTTACCCCTGAATGTCCAGGCTGGAGATTCAAAAGATCCAACACCAACAAGTGCAGCCATGTTCCTGGAGGTCAAATTGGACAGCTTTTAAAGAAAGACAGAAAACAAAATGTGAAGTTGTTGTTGTGGGAATGAAGAATTGGCGTGAAAAATGAAACGAAGCCTTCCATAAGAGAGCTGTTCTAGCATCAGCATCAGCTGCAGAGGATGGCTCTGCACAAGTGCTTTTGGCTGAGAAGAGAACAGGATCCGCATAGGAAGCTCTGACCTTGTTCTACTGAAATGGCACTGGCGATGAGCCATATTGATTGCAGTATTTCTGGACCGTTCACTGCATGTCCAGGTGGACTCGAGCCTCAAGTCTCTCAGAACCTCAAACCAAATGCTCTCTTTTAAATTTTGGTTTAAAAAAAAAAAAGCGGTGGAAAGAGAGAGGGAGAGAAAACTAAATAAATAAATAAATAAATAAAAAGAAAGAGAAAGAGAAGCTAGAGGAGCATGGAGCGGTTGGAATAGCTGTGCGACTGGGGGATGCGTTTTCGTGCTGAGTTGCCCGAGAGCAGCCGAGAGCATGGACAATTAGAGGGGTCCCCAGTGCCTCTTTGCTCTCTGTCTGCACAGTGGGTTTCTCCACAAGCCACACTGCGAGGTACCAGGGGCTGCCTGGGCCAGAGGCACGGAGCCTGGGGAAGCCTGCTCTCAATAATCCCCTCGCCCCCAGGAGGCTGTCATAGCACTCAAAGCACTGGGAGGAAAGGAGGGAGGAAGAGAGGGGGAGAGGGAAAGAGAGAGAGAGACTGGTGGAGGAGCTCATCTGGAGAAGAACGGGCTTTAGCTCCTCAGAATTGGTTTCTGACCCTCCTGGGTGCTGACCAATGCCAATTCACAGGTCAACTGCAGCTTAGCAATGCACCCATTTTTTTGAAAGCAGACATGGCTTAGATTAGTAACACAAAACATATTCATGAGTATTGATTTGAATATTGCCGTTTCACATGTTCACAGTTAGTGGGAGGGCCAGGCTCGCGACAAACGCCTCTGTTTCATCTGCAATTGTGGCAGACATGCCTAAACCCCACAATGCATAACAATAATTGATACATTCACCACCATCATTTTTTATTTGAGCTTAAATTGGCAGTATGGGCTTCAATCTGAAATAATGGTTAGACCAAGTCCCTCTACGACACTGCAGCAGAGCTATCAAATGAGCCATGCACTTGTACACTTGGAATTAAAGTAGAATCTCTCCTTGAAATTCCCCTGGCCCGTGACATAATTTAACAGTTCAGCATGTATGTGCAATATAGTATCACCTTGTTGTACTACATCAAGTGAATTGCCCCATATGAGTATGACAACGGGCAAAAAAAGCAATGCCCTAATTAGGGCCTACATGCCTAAGAATGTGACAAGAAACTTAGCGCAAATGGATAAAGGTCTTTCAGCACCGGTGCCACTGCCTGACTCAGTCCCTTAATGTATTACTACCTGCAACTGCAATCACCAATGTCAAATTTAAATGCTGATGATTCTGGAGAGACCAGGCAGCCGCCTGCACTGCACCGGGCGAGAGGTGATTTAAAACATTGGCCGTAATGAAGCTGACCGTTGGCAGGTCTGATCTGAATGTGATGGTAGAAATTAGAGGGAAGGAGCGGGTCAGGGATTGAGCCGCGCGAGGGCACCGCACAAATGAAACGCGGAGAGGAAGGAACCGACTGCCGTGCGCGCCACTGTTTACTGCACATCAGGTAAATAGCGCGGCCAGCCGATTTATTTTTCCTCTGTCTCTGTCTCTCTCTTCCGTCTGTCTGTACAGCTGAA
Source organism: Alosa alosa (assembly GCF_017589495.1). NCBI lineage: Eukaryota > Metazoa > Chordata > Actinopteri > Clupeiformes > Clupeidae > Alosa > Alosa alosa. The sequence goes on from NC_063191.1 coordinate 16,917,052, forward strand.
ATAATCGATGCCCTGAGTTGTGTATGTTTTCGCTGGTGGATGAAACGCGGCGCTGGAGCCACAGCAGGTAGGCAGAATAGATTGCCTCGGCTCAGTTCACTTACTCTCAGTTTCGCCTCTTTTTTTTCCCCCTGAGTCTGTTTCGAAAGGATGGTGCGCAGCCACTGAAAATGAGACGACATGTTCCGTCGACCATACAAACTGTATGAATACCAAGGATTCAATAAACTATATGATCAGTAAGTTCAAACAAATAAATATAACAACAACAAAAGCATAGATGACACACAGTTCACAAATAGATGCTCAAAAAAAAAAGCCTAATATTGTTTGGGCGGTCCTCTGAAGCACTCAGTGAACCCCCCCCCCCAAAGTGATCCTGATGTGGTGAGTGTACAGACAACACAGGACTGGGCAAGATAAAGCAGCCGCTGGCCGGCCACAGGGATTCAGACTGATAGCTACTAACTGATCCCTGACATTGTGATTGACAGGCACTGACCACCACTCAACTGGCCTAGGCTTCTCCACACTGCTGAGCACAGCAGGCAGTGTGAAGGCTTGGGGAGATTCACAATCAACTGGACATTACAGAGATAAACAACAGGCAGGCTGGTGGGGGTGAATGGGAGGCACGTAGCACACTTCCATCACACTGTGTTGCAAGGTTCACTGACTTCACTGTTTCAAAAATTGCAGGATGGATACACACGGTGGTGTAGAGCTCATTGTTCTGCAGCTGGTAAAAGCCAGCAGCTCGGCTAATATGCTCACGACTGTACGTCGCAGACAAAGAGTCCACAACAATGTGGTTTTAGTCTCTGATATCGACATGGCTTAAATGATCTATCTGGAGAAGAAAGACTGATAATCACAGGGAATATAGGAGTCTGGCTAAAGTCATTATGGCCAGAAAATATAAAACTTTTTGGGTGTCCTTGTAAACGTTGAGGGCGTCTCTTAAAATAGCATTCACACGTTTGCTATTAAAAAAAAGATGACGGGGAAAAAGGAAACTTGTATAATGCAGGTTATGTAAGTGTCATCTTTATCTGGTAAACATTCCCACGAGCTCCGCAACGAAACACTCAGGACCATTTACATTCCTAATTCTCACATCCATTAAAGAGATGGATGCTTTGATACCATTGCTGTGTTTATCGGCCCTCTCTAGGGATTCATTAAACTCCACACTCCCTTCAAAACATAATCTATTGCTTAATTAAACTTCCCAAATATGAAATTTGAACCCATGTATAAGAGGAGAAGTTAGTTCTTTGTTGTTCCCCCTCATTTGCACAATATTTTAATGAACATGTTGCTGAGATATATTACCATTTGCATGTAAATAAAGCATTTCTTCAACCACTTAAAGCCTTTGATTTGTCTGTCGCAGATCGTAAGTCATCTTTTTTTTTCATGCTCGGCGAATCTCTCAAGAATAAAAATTCAAACTCATTGACTGCTTAGGAAATTTCACAGCTTGTACTCCTGCCACACATCACTACGATGTGTGAAATTTTAATCAGAGATGTTGTGAAGAAACAGCGATCGTCTGACGACCATAATTAATGACTTCTGTCATAGAGATTATGATGGCAAATTTGAATGTGCAAGTGTTTTAAAGAGCAAGAGGAAATGCATTAGCTAAATTGCATAGCATGAAGCTCCATGAATTAGAGCCATCGTGGTGGCTTGTCAGTTTATGTATGCCCACATTTCCTTTGTTATATAGGCCGCCATTAGTTTTTCCTTTAATTGAACAACATTTACTGAGGCATATTCCACTTCTCATTTGTCACGCATTAATTTCACGCTTGACTGGCTGACGTACGGCATCCACACAGTGATTAGAACTGTGGCAGCGACATTTCCGTATGTACACATATATACATACATACAAATCACCGATCATGTGCATACACAACAACAAAATTAAGCTAAAAAGAGTCATCAGATACGATGTGAACAAGTTCATTTAGATGTGTTTCTCAATCAGAAAGCAGTAATCATCACCGCACAATAAACAGGTACTGGGCACATTATAACACATTTGCCTTGAATAAAAAGGTGATTTTATAACAATTACCGATAAAAGCTGTGATGTTTTATGCCAGTGTTGTGTGTGTGTTGCCAGTCCCGACACCATTTATTTCACAATGCTCACCAGCTCATTAAAATGCAAATTGTGCATATGCTTTCATTTTCCAGCGCAGTAATCTAACACTGTTTATCCAATCACCAACTTTATTTCATTCACAACAGAGTTAAGGGGGGAGCAAGAGAGAGAGGGAGAGAGAGAGATATAGAGGGGTAGAGAGAGGGAGAGAGAGAGACGTGTGCTTAGAAGCGTGTATACACTTTGAAGTGGCCACTAATCACAGATTGCAAACTCAAGTGTGGTCTGAAAGTGTCTTTGTCTGGCCCCATTATCATTATGCTCAAGGCCTTTGGACACTTTGAGCTTGCATTCCAGCCTTAGCATTGACCTCTTGGCTAAAACGTGCAATCAATATTGTGAGAGGTAGAATGAGTCATATTTGTTACTCTTCATACATGTTATAATTTATGTTCCAACTAATCAAAATGAAGTGTTCCAGGGGCCGGTTTCACAAAGCTATTTTAGACTGGTCTGTTGTGTTGTGTTAGGTCAGACTTAATATTGCTGCAGTCTAGTCTAGAAAGACACAGACCTGCCGTTTAAAGGCATGTTTTGAGTTGTGTTGTGTGTTTGTTGTCTTTTGAGTACTGTCAAGTTTTCTTTGGTTTATGTTGATTTGATTGTTTCGTTGTGTAGACATATTTGTGTGTGTCTAATGAAAGTTCTAAAATGTATCTGCACAGCATTCCTCACAGATCATAACAAATTATAACAAGCTACTGTCACACTACAGGCAATCGCAACTGAATTATTGGACTCAGATTGTGTCCTCACACACTGACAATGCCTATTAGCGGCGCAGCCTGTCCAAACACAGAAAACAAGAGTTTGTGATTGTAAATCCGCCACAAGGACAGTACTTCCAAAACAACGCCGGTGAAGAAATACCTTTTACTCCATCCTTCAGAAGCCAACCGGAAAACTCAGTGCAGTGAATCAATGCAGCGAAACATACAGAGTCTTTTTTGGGGGATAATATATAATATATACATATATCTGAATACACTACATCACTTCATACTCATCACACGAGTAAACTTCCTCTAACAGTATTTTACACTAGTGTGTGTCAAGACTATGGAAGCTCCACAGACTTAGGAGTCATGATGAAAAGTGTAAATACTTAGGAACTAATGCGGTGGAGCAGAGCAGATTAGCGGGGAGCCCCAGGGTTGGCAGTACAGTACAGTCGCTCCTTGTCACCGGAGAGTTTGTGCAACTCCGGCAGAAGTGATGGCAGTGGGGGTTTCTGTGCCTGGCAGCCGGCCTAACTGCCAACCGAGCCCCCGTGCTCTTTCTTCTGTCACGAGCGTTTGTTTCACAACCCGCCTAATCAATTGGAATGTGTCCCTCAGAATAGAATTTGGCAGCAATTGGAGCTCTCCCATTGTGTCCACCGCTCAATGCGCGGAGAATGCTGCCCGTCACTCATGTCGCTTTCCAATTTTCCCTCCGCACCAAGCGGGGAGGAAATTAAACAAATTGTACATTATTGTAGTGCCGCGCGGGCCCTTGTGCGAGGGCAGTACTTCTTTTTGTTTGCAATCTACACTGTGTGTGATTGTGTGTGTGTCGAGTGCACAACACAAACTTGTGTTAGTGTTTGCGTGCGATTGTGTACGCCAGCGTGCATGGATATTTTGCCAGGTGTGAGGCCCCATTGTGTTTGCCTGACAAGCAGTGTTAATGAAATCACCACCGACAGTCCAGCGAATATAAAGGACCTGGGAGATCCAGTGTGTAAAACACTCCCTGTGAGCTCGCCATGCTCTGGCAAATGACACTTATTATAATTTACTTCATGCAGCGCCGAGTGGGATCAGACTGCTGTGCACTATCATTAGTCGTCTTGCTATCTGGCTGAAGGATGCAAATTGCTGATTCTTCTCACAATGGCAGCCGCGACAAACAGCAGATAAAAAGAGCAGGGGCCGGTACATGAAGACTGATAGGCCATGTCTGCCGCTACAAGCGAGTGCACGGGCCCCGACATGTTGACATGTCCACCCAGACAAATTAATGCTAAATTGTCCACCTACCCATCTACGTTTAGCTGTGCCAAAAGATTCATCACTGCCCTACGTTAAGTAGGAATAAAAACACATTAGTGTCATGTTAGGAGGACAGCGAGAGAGGTGGCTGGTGCACCCCCTACACACCAGTGAAAGTCCAATGGTATTGATTTGTGTTACATAAATCTTGTTTTCTGTCCACAGGAGTGAATAAGGCTTGACCTCGGGGGTTAACAAACATTGTGTGCCGTATGAGCCTACACCCACCATGCATTGTAATGCTCGTGTCCCGTCCAGCCATTGCTCTGGCTCCGTGGCTTTTGCTAATTGCTGGCAATCGACACACAATGTGACGGGGGCCTGTCGAGACTGGAGCCTACAGTTTAGGCCCCTAACAAGGAGTTTGGGCTTCTGTGACCAAAAACAATCAACAGTGGATGTGAATTAGTCAGCAGGAGTCTCTCCTCGCTCCAACCTGGATTAATTGGCATGAAGGTTTCCAGCATGGCCTGTGCCACAGCACATTAAGCCGATTGGATTTGTCTCAGTAAACTTTTACAATAGAGGAACAGGAGGGGAAAAAACGCTTTTATTGGTTGCCTTTAAGACACGGCATATCATCTTATTGCATTTCTACTGGTTGCTCTGCCATAAGGAATCAATTTTAATCCCAATTAAAAAAAAAATGGGACTTGTCTGGACATAGCGTACTTTTTTTTTCACTGATGTACTGGAATATAATGGAAAACTGACAATAACAGTGTCATTAGGGGTCCATTAAGGAAGGGAGCGGGTAGTTCCCCTGACTTAAATCAAAGCTGCGACCTCCGCGGCCATGGGTGATACCTACGGTGAGAATGCAATCTTGAAGAAAAATCATAGTGGGGTAAAATAGAGTTGTTTAATCTTTTTTTACAATATATGAAACCCATTTGTTGGTGGCCGAAAAACGCACAATTACAACCTCGGTAGAATGTGCCGGCAATTTCCACCTGGCCTCATCATCATTATTTCTGT